>NC_083574.1:26914558-26927058 GCF_027579695.1 Neoarius graeffei
TATGCACACACACACACACACACACACCAACGTATGCACACACACACACACACATGCACACACATACACACGTATGCACACACACACATGTATGCACACACACACACGTTTGCACACACAGACACACAGACACACACACGTATGCACACAGACACATATGCACACACACACACACACACACACGTATTCACACAGAGACGTATGCACACACACACACACACACACACGTATGCACACACACACGTATGCACACACACACGTATGCACACACACACACATGGACAAAGACATACACATGTATGCACACACACACACGTATGCACACACACACACGTATGCACACACACACACAGACACGCACACACACACGCACACACACACGTATGCACACACACACACGTTTGCACACACATACGTATGCACACACACAGACACACGTATGCACACACACACTTATGCACACACACACGTATGCACACACACACACATGTATGCACACACACACGAATGCCCACACACACACGTATGCACACACACGTAAGCACACACACACGTATGCACACACACACACACACTTATGCACGCACACACACACACGTATGCACACACACACGTATGCACACACACACACGTATGCACACACACACACACACGTATGCACACACACACACGTATGCACACACACACACACACACACACACACACACACACACGTATGCACACACACACACGTATGCACACACACACGTATGCTCACACACACACGTATGCACACACATGTATGCACACACACACGTATGCACAAACACACACACATGCACACACACACGTATGCACACACGCACACACACACGTATGCGTATGCACACACACACAAGTATGCACACGCACACACACGTATGAACACACACACACACACACACACACACACGTATGCACACACACACACTTGTATGCACACACACACACGTATGCACACACAGACACACAGACACACACACGTATGCACACAGACACATATGCACACACACACACACACGTATGCACACAGAGACGTATGCACACACACACACACACACACGTATGCACACACACACGGATGCACACACACACGGATGCACACACACACACATGGACAAAGACATACACATGTATGCACACACACACACGTATGCACACACACACACGTATGCACACACACACAGACTCGCACACACACGCGCACACACACGTATGCACACACACACGTTTGCACACACATACGTATGCACACACACAGACACACGTATGCACACACACACATATGCACACACACACGTATGCACACACACACACATGTATGCACACACACACGAATGCCCACACACACACGTATGCACACACACGTAAGCACACACACACGTATGCACACACACACACACACACGTATGCACACACACACGTATGCACACACACACACGTATGCACACACACACACACACACACACACGTATGCACACACACACACGTATGCACACACACACACACACACGTATGCACACACACACACGTATGCACACACATACGTATGCACACACACACACGTAAGCACACACATGTATGCACACACACACGTATGCACACACACACACACATGCACACACACACGTATGCACAAAGACATACACACGAAAGCACACACACACACACGTATGCACACACACACACATGCACACAAACACACATATGCGCACACACACGTATGCACACACACACACACATACACACACATAAGGATGCACACACACACACGAATGCACACACACACACATATGCACACACACACACACGTGTGCACACAGATATGTATGCACACGCACACACACACACACACACACGTATGCACACACACACACACACGTATATACACACACACGTATGAACACACACACACGAATGCACACACACACACACACACACACACACCAACGTATGCACACACAAACACACATACACACACACACACACATGCACACACGTACACACGTATGCACACACACACATGTATGCACACACACACACGTATGCACACACAGACACACAGACACACACGTATGCACACAGACACATATGCACACACACACACACACGTATGCACACAGAGACGTATGCACACACACACACACACACACACACACGTATGCACACACACACGTATGCACACACACACGTATGCACACACACACATGGACAAAGACATACACATGTATGCACACACACACACGTATGCACACACACACACACGTATGCACACACACACACAGACACGCACACACACACGCACACACACACGTATGCACACACACACGTTTGCACACACATACGTATGCACACACACAGACACACGTATGCACACACACACATATGCACACACACACGTTTGCACACACATACGTATGCACACACACAGACACATGTATGCACACACACACGAATGCCCACACACACACGTATGCACACACACGTAAGCACACACACACGTATGCACACACACACACACACTTATGCACACACACACACGTATGCACACACACACACGTATGCACACACACACACACGTATGCACACACACACACGTATGCACACACACACACACACGCATGCACACCCATACACACACACACACACACACACACACACACACACGTATGCACACATACACACACACACACAAACATGCACACACACACACACGTATGCACACACACACAGGTATGCACACACACACACACATATGCACACAAATGTATGCACACACACACACACACACACACACACATATGCACACACACTTATGCACACACACACACGTATGCACACACACACGTATGCACACACAGACACATATGCACACACACGTATGCACACACACACACACACACACACACATATGCACACACACACACATGTATGCACACACACGAATGCACACACACACACACACACACACACACACGTATGCACACACAGACACACACACTTATGCACACACAGACACGCACACACACACACATGCACACACACACGTATGCACACACACACGTATGCACACACACACGTATGCACACACATGTATGCACACACACACGTATGCACACACACACACACATGCACACACACACGTATGCACACACGCACACGCACACGTATGCGTATGCACACACACACACGTATGCACGCACACACACGTATGCACACGTATGCACACACACACGTATGCACACACACACGTATGCACACACACACGTATGCACACACATGTATGCACACACACACGTATGCACACACACACACACATGCACACACACACGTATGCACACACGCACACGCACACGTATGCGTATGCACACACACACACGTATGCACGCACACACACGTATGCACACGTATGCACACACACACGTATGCACACACACACGTATGCACACACACACACGTATGCACACACACACACGTATGCACACAGGTATGCACACGCACACACGTATGCACACACAAACACGAATGCAGACACACACGTTTGCACACACATACGTATGCACACACACAGACACACGTATGCACACACACACATATGCACACACACACGTATGCACACACACACACATGTATGCACACACACACGGATGCCCACACACACACGTATGCACACACACGTAAGCACACACACACGTATGCACACACACACACACACACAAGTATGCACACACACACGTATGCACACACACACACGTATGCACACACACACACACACACGTATGCACACACACACACGTATGCACACACACACACACACACACGTATGCACACACACACACGTATGCACACACACACGTATGCACACACACACACGTAAGCACACACATGTATGCACACACACACGTATGCACACACACACACACATGCACACACACACGTATGCACACACACACACACACACACACACACACACGTATGCACACACACACACACACACACACACATGTATGCACACACACACACATACACTCGTATGCACACACACACACAAACGTATGCACACACACACACACACACACAAGTATGCACACAGACACGTATGCACACACACACACACACACACGTATGCACACAGACACGTATGCACACACACACACACACATGTATGTGCACACACGTATGTGCACACACACACGTATGCGCACACACACACGTATGCACGCACACACACGTATGCACACGTATGCACACACACACGTATGCACACACACATGTATGCACACACACACACGTATGCACACACACACACGTATGCACACAGGTATGCACACGCACACACGTATGCACACACAAACACGAATGCAGACACACACGTATGCACACACATACGTATGCACACACACACACGTATGCACACACACGTATGCGCAGACACACACACGTATGCACAAGCACACACGTATGCACACACACACGTATGCACAAACACATGTATGCACACAGACACAGGTATGCACACACACGTATGCACACACACACACAGACACGCACACACACACGCACACACACACGTATGCACACACACACGTTTGCACACACATACGTATGCACACACACAGACACACGTATGCACACACACCCATGCACACACACACACGTATGCACACACACACACACACAAGTATGCACACACACACACACACACACACACAAGTATGCACACACACACGTATGCACTCACACACACACTTATGCACACACACACGTATGCACACACACACACGTATGCACACAGACGTATGCACACACATGTATGCACACACACACACATGAACACACACACACGTAAGCACACACACACACACACACACACATACACACACACGTATGCGTATGCACACACTCACGTATGCACACTCACACACACACGTATGCACACACACACACACACATACGTATGCACACACACACACAGACACACACACACACACACGTATGCACACAAACACACACACACACGTATGCACACACACGTATGCACACACACACACACGTATGCACACACACACACATGCACAAACACATACACATGTATGCACACACACACACATGCACAAAGACATACACACGTATGCACACACACACACACGTATGCACACACACACACATGCACACAAACACACATATGCGCACACACGTATGCACACACACACACACACACACACACACATAAGGATGCACACACACACACGTATGCACACACACACACATATGCACACACACACACACGTGTGCACACAGATATGTATGCACACGCACACACACACACACACACACACACGTATGCACACACACACACACACGTATATACACACACACATGTATGAACACACACACACGTATGCACACACACACACACACACACACACACACACACACCAACGTATGCACACACAAACACACACACACACACACACACACACACACACACACACACACACACACACATGCACACACATACACACGTATGCACACACACACATGTATGCACACACACACACGTATGCACACACAGACACACAGACACACACGTATGCACACAGACACATATGCACACACACACACACACGTATGCACACAGAGACGTATGCACACACACACACACACACACACACACACACACACACACACACGTATGCACACACACACGTATGCACACACACACGTATGCACACACACACATGGACAAAGACATACACATGTATGCACACACACACACGTATGCACACACACACACACGTATGCACACACACACACAGACACGCACACACACGCACACACACACGTATGCACACACACACGTTTGCACACACATACGTATGCACACACACAGACACACGTATGCACACACACACATATGCACACACACACGTTTGCACACACATACGTATGCACACACACAGACACATGTATGCACACACACACGAATGCCCACACACACACGTATGCACACACACGTAAGCACACACACACGTATTCACACACACACACACACTTATGCACGCACACACACACACGTATGCACACACACACGTATGCACACACACACACGTATGCACACACACACACACACACGTATGCACACACACACACGTATGCACACACACACACGTATGCACACACACACACACACACGCATGCACACCCATACACACACACACACACACACACACACACACACACACACACACGTATGCACACATACACACACACACACACACAAACATGCACACACACACACACGTATGCACACACACACAGGTATGCACACACACACACACATATGCACACAAATGTATGCACACACACACACACACACACACACATATGCACACACACGTATGCACACACACACACGTATGCACACACACACGTATGCACACACACACACATATGCACACACACGTATGCGCACACACACACACACACATATGCACACACACACACATGTATGCACACACACGAATGCACACACACACACACACACACACACGTATGCACACACAGACACACACACTTATGCACACACAGACACGCACACACACACACACATGCACACACACACACGTATGCACACACACACGTATGCACACACACACGTATGCACACACATGTATGCACACACACACGTATGCACACACACACACACATGCACACACACACGTATGCACACACGCACACGCACACGTATGCGTATGCACACACACACACGTATGCACGCACACACACGTATGCACACGTATGCACACACACACGTATGCACACACACACGTATGCACACACACACACGTATGCACACACACACACGTATGCACACACACACGTATGCACACACACACACGTATGCACACACACACACGTATGCACACAGGTATGCACACGCACACAAGTATGCACACACAAACACGAATGCAGACACACACGTATGCACACACATACGTATGCACACACACACACGTATGCACACACACGTATGCGCAGACACACACACGTATGCACAAGCACACACGTATGCACACACACACGTATGCACAAACACATGTATGCACACAGACACAGGTATGCACACACACGTATGCACACACACACACAGACACGCACACACACACGCACACACACACGTATGCACACACACACGTTTGCACACACATACGTATGCACACACACAGACACACGTATGCACACACACCCATGCACACACACACACGTATGCACACACACACACACACACAAGTATGCACACACACACACACACACACACAAGTATGCACACACACACGTATGCACTCACACACACTTATGCACACACACACACGTATGCACACACACACACGTATGCACACAGACGTATGCACACACATGTATGCACACACACACACACACATGCACACACACACACGTAAGCACACACACACACACACACATACACACACACGTATGCGTATGCACACACTCACGTATGCACACTCACACACACACGTATGCACACACACACACACACATACGTATGCACACACACACACACACATACGTATGCACACACACACACAGACACACACACACACACACGTATGCACACACACACACACACACGTATGAACACACACGTATGCACACACACACACACGTATGCACACACACACACATGCACAAACACATACACATGTATGCACACACACACACATGCACAAAGACATACACACGTATGCACACACACACACACGTATGCACACACACACACATGCACACAAACACACATATGCGCACACACACGTATGCACACACACACACACACACACACACACATAAGGATGCACACACACACACGTATGCACACACACACACACATATGCACACACACACACACGTGTGCACACAGATATGTATGCACACGCACACACACACACACACACACGTATGCACACACACACACACACACGTATATACACACACACATGTATGAACACACACACACGTATGCACACACACACACACACACACACACACACACACACACCAACGTATGCACACACAAACACACACACACACACACACATGCACACACATACACACGTATGCACACACACACATGTATGCACACACACACACGTATGCACACACAGACACACAGACACACACGTATGCACACAGACACATATGCACACACACACACACGTATGCACACAGAGACGTATGCACACACACACACACACACACACACACACACACACGTATGCACACACACACGTATGCACACACACACGTATGCACACACACACATGGACAAAGACATACACATGTATGCACACACACACACGTATGCACACACACACACACGTATGCACACACACACACAGACACGCACACACGCACACACACACGTATGCACACACACACGTTTGCACACACATACGTATGCACACACACAGACACACGTATGCACACACACACATATGCACACACACACGTTTGCACACACATACGTATGCACACACACAGACACATGTATGCACACACACACGAATGCCCACACACACACGTATGCACACACACGTAAGCACACACACACGTATGCACACACACACACACACTTATGCACGCACACACACACACGTATGCACACACACACGTATGCACACACACACACGTATGCACACACACACACACACACACGTATGCACACACACACACGTATGCACACACACACACACACACGCATGCACACCCATACACACACACACACACACACACACACACACACACACACACGTATGCACACATACACACACAGACACAAACATGCACACACACACACACGTATGCACACACACACACAGGTATGCACACACACACACACATATGCACACAAATGTATGCACACACACACACACACACACATATGCACACACACGTATGCACACACACACACGTATGCACACACACACGTATGCACACACACACACATATGCACACACACTTATGCACACACACACACACACACATATGCACACACACACACATGTATGCACACACACGAATGCACACACACACACACACACACGTATGCACACACAGACACACACACTTATGCACACACAGACACGCACACACACACACACATGCACACACACACACGTATGCACACACACACGTATGCACACACACACGTATGCACACACATGTATGCACACACACACGTATGCACACACACACACACATGCACACACACATGTATGCACACACGCACACGCACACGTATGCGTATGCACACACACACACGTATGCACACGCACACACACGTATGCACACACACACACACACACACGTATGCACACACACACGTATGCACACACACACACACGTATGCACACACACACACACACACACGTATGCTCACACACAAGTATGCACACACACACACAAACAAACACGTATGCACACACACACACACACACACACAAACACACGTATGCACACACACAAACACTCTCACACATGCACACACACACACACGCGCGCGTACGCGCACACACACACACACACACGCACACGCACACGCACACACATATGCACACACCCACACACGTATGCACACACACACACACACACACACACACACACACACACGTATGCACACACACGTATGCACACACACACACACACACACACACACACACAAACAGATGTATGTACACACACACACACACGTATGCACACACACACACACACGTATGCACATACACACAGTCACGTATGCAGACACACACGTATGCACACACACACATGCAGACACACACACACAAGTATGCACACACACACACACGAATGCACACACACATATGCACACACACACACACACGTATACACACACACACGTATACACACACACGTATGCATACACACACACACACACGTATGCACACACAAATACGTATGCACACACACACACACACACACACACACACACACACGTATGCATACAGAGACGTATGCACACACACACGCACACGTATGCACACACACACACATATGCACACACACACGTATGCACACACTCATGTATGCACACACACACACACACACACACACACACACACACACACACGTATGCACACACACACATATGCACACACACTTATGTACACACACACACACGTATGCACACACACATATGCACACACACAAATATGCACACACACACACACACACAAACGTATGCACACACACACACACACACGTATGCACACACACGTATGCATACACACACGTATGCACACACATATGCACACACACATGTATGGACACACACACACATATGCACACACATTGCACACACACACATGTATGCACAAACACATATGCACACATACACACGTATGCACACACACACACACACACACACACACACGTATGCACACACACAGGTATGCACACACACACACGTATGCACACACTCACACACACACGTATGCACACACACACACACGTATGCACGCACGCACACACACACACATATGCACACACACACACAAGTATGTACACACACACACACACGTATGCACACACACACACACACACATGTATGCACACACACACACATACACTCGTATGCACACACACACACAAACGTATGCACACACACACACACACACACACACAAGTATGCACACAGACACGTATGCACACACACACACACACACACACATGTATGCACACAGACACGTATGCACACACACACACATATGCACATACACACACGTATGCACACACACACATACGTATGTACACACACACACGTATGCACACACACACACACGTATGCACACACACACACACGTATGCACACACACACACACACGTATGCGCACACACACACACAAGTATGCACACACACGTATGCACACACACACACGTATGCACACACACGTATGCACACACACACACATATGCACACACACACACATATGCACACACACATGTATGCACACACACACACATGCACACACACACACACACATGTATGCACACACAAACGTATGCGCACACACACACACACACGTATGCACAGACACACACATGTATGCACACACACACACACGTATGCACACACACACGTATGCACACACACACACACGTATGCACTCAGAAACGTATGCACAAACACACGTATTCACACACACACACACGTAGGCACACCCACACATGCACACACACATACACACGTATGCACACACACACGTATGCACACACACACGTATGCACACACACACATGTATGCACACACAGACACATGCACACACACATACACACATCTGCACACACACACACACACACACACACACACATGTATGCACACACAAACGTATGCACACACACAGACACACACACACACATATGCACACACACGTATGCACACACACGTATGCACACACACACACACACACATGTATGTGCACACACGTATGCGCACACACACACGTATGCACACACACACACGTATGCACGCACACACCCATATGCACACGTATGCACACACAAACAAGTATGCACACACACACGTATGCATACACACACACACACATATGCACACACACACACGTATGCACACACACGTATGCACACACACACACACATATGCACGCACACACACGTATGCACACGCACACACGTATGCACACACAAACACGTATGCACACACACACGAATGCACACACATACGTATGCACACACACACACACACACGTATGCACACACACGTATGCGCACACACACACGTATGCATGCACACACATGTATGCACACACACGTATGCACAAACACATGTAAGCACACAGACACACGTATGCACACACACGTACGCACACACACGTAAGTACACACACACGCGTATGCACACACACACACACGTATGCACACACACACACACGTATGTGCACACACACAAACGTATGCACAAACACACACATATGCGCAAGCACACACGTATGCACACACACACACATGCGCACACACACGCACACACTTATGCGCACACACACACGTATGCGCACACACACACACGTAACCGCACACACGTATGCGCGCACACACACACACACACACATATGCGCATGCACACACGTATGTGCACGCAAGTATGCACACACACACACATATGCATACACACACACGTATGCATAAACACACACGAATGCACACACACGTATGCACAGACACACGTATGCACACACACACGTATGCATACACACACACACACGTATGCATACACACACAAACGGATGCATACACACACGTATTCGCGCGCACACACGTATGCGCACACACACACGTATGCACAAACACACGTATGCACACACACACGTATGCGCACACACACACGCATGCACAAACACACGTATGCGCACACACGTATGCGCGCACAC
>NC_083574.1:26934558-26937058 GCF_027579695.1 Neoarius graeffei
ACACACATGTATGCACACACACACACACACACACACACACATACACACACGTATGCACACACACACACACACACACACACATACACACACACACGTATGCACACACACACACACACACACACACACACGTATGCACACAGAGACGTATGCACACACACACACACGTATGCACACACACTTAAGCACACACACGTATGCATACACACACACACACGTATGCACACACACATGTATGCAGACACATACACACACGTATGCACACACACATGTATGCACACACGCACACATGCACACACACATGTATGCACACACACACACACACACACACGTATGAACACACACACACGTATGCACACACACACGTATGCACACACAGACACATGCACACACACATACATGTGTGTGTGTGTGTGCATGTGTGTATGTGTGTGCATACATGTGTGTCTGCATACATGTGTGTGCATACGTGTGTGTGTGCATACGTGTGTGTGTGTGTGCATATGTGTGTGTGTGTTTGTGCATACGTGTGTGTGTGTGTGTGTGTGTGTGTGTGTGTGTGTGTGTGCATACTTGTCTGTGTGCATACGTGTGTGTGTGTGTGTGTGTGTGCATACGTGTCAGTGTGCATACGTGTGTGTGTGTGTGTGTATGCATACGTGTGTGTGCTTACGTGTGTGTGCATACGTGTGTACACACACACATGTATACACACACACACAAACGTATGCATACACACACACACGTATGCACACACAAATACGTATGCACACACACACACACACACACACACACACACACACACACACACGTATGCACACAAACACACACACACACGTATGCACACACACGTATGCACACACACACACACGTATGCACACACACACACATGCACAAACACATACACATGTATGCACACACACACACACATGCACAAAGACATACACACGTATGCACACACACACACACACGTATGCACACACACACACATGCACACAAACACACATATGCGCACACACACGTATGCACACACACACACACACACACACACATAAGGATGCACACACACACACGTATGCACACACACACACATATGCACACACACACACACGTGTGCACACTGATATGTATGCACACGCACACACACACACACACACACACGTATGCACACACACACACACACGTATATACACACACACATGTATGAACACACACACACGTATGCACACACACACACACACACACACACCAACGTATGCAAACACAAACACACACACACACACACACACACATACATGCACACACATACACACGTATGCACACACACACATGTATGCACACACACACACGTATGCACACACAGACACACAGACACACACGTATGCACACAGACACATATGCACACACACACACACACACGTATGCACACAGAGACGTATGCACACACACACACACACACACACACACACACGTATGCACACACACACGTATGCACACACACACGTATGCACACACACACATGGACAAAGACATACACATGTATGCACACACACACACGTATGCACACACACACGTATGCACACACACACACAGACACGCACACACACACGCACACACACACGTATGCACACACACACACAGACACGCACACACACACGCACACACACACGTATGCACACACACACGTTTGCACACACATACGTATGCACACACACAGACACACGTATGCACACACACACATATGCACACACACACGTTTGCAGACACATACGTATGCACACACACAGACACATGTATGCACACACACACGAATGCCCACACACACACGTATGCACACACACGTAAGCACACACACACGTATGCACACACACACACACACTTATGCACGCACACACACACACGTATGCACACACACACGTATGCACACACACACACACGTATGCACACACACACACACACACACACGTATGCACACACACACACGTATGCACACACACACACGTATGCACACACACACACACACACACGCATGCACACCCATACACACACACACACACACACACACACACACACGTATGCACACATACACACACACACACACAAACATGCACACACACACACACACGTATGCACACACACACAGGTATGCACACACACACACATATGCACACAAATGTATGCACACACACACACACACACACACACATATGCACACACACGTATGCACACACACACACGTATGCACACACACACGTATGCACACACACACATATGCACACACACGTATGCACACACACACACACACACATATGCACACACACACACATGTATGCACACACACGAATGCACACACACACACACACACACGTATGCACACACAGACACACACACTTATGCACACACAGACACGCACACACACACACACATGCACACACACACACGTATGCACACACACACGTATGCACACACACACGTATGCACACACATGTATGCACACACACAC
>NC_083574.1:27037058-27039558 GCF_027579695.1 Neoarius graeffei
GCACACACACACACATGCACACACACACACACGTATGCACACACACACACACACACGTATGCACACACACACACGTATGCACACACACGTATGCACACACACACGTATGCACACACACACACACACACGTATGCACACACGCACACACACACGTATGCGTATGCACACACACACACGTATGCACACGCACACACACGTATGCACACACACACACACGTATGCACACACACACACGTATGCACACACACACACACACACACGTATGCACACACGTATGCACACACACACACAAACAAACACACACACACACACACACACGTATGCACACACACACACACACACACACACACGTATGCACACACACACACACTCACACATGCACACACACACACACACTCACACACGCACACACACACACACACACACACACGCGTATGCACACACACACACACACACACACACACGCGCGCACACATATGCACACACCCACACACGTATGCACACACACACACACACACACACACACACACACACTCACAAACACACACACGTATGCACACACACGTATGCACACACACACACACACACACACACAAACAGATGTATGTACACACACACACACGTATGCACACACACACACACACACACACACACACGTATGCACATACACACAGTCACGTATGCAGACACACACACGTATGCACACACACACATGCACACACACACACACAAGTATGCACACACACACACACACACGTATGCTCACACACACACATATGCTCACACACACACACGTATGCACACACACACGTCTACACACACACGTATGCATACACACACACACACATATGCACACACAGACACACACACGTATGCACACACAGACACGCACACACATGCACACACACACACGTATGCACACACACACACACACACACACACACGTATGCACACACACACACGTATGCACACACACGTATGCACACACACACGTATGCACACACACACACACACACACATGCACACACACACACACACACACACACATGTATGCACACACACACATATGCACACACTCACACACACACACACACACACAGACACACGTATGCACAGACACACACATGTATGCACACACACACACACGTATTCACACACACACACACGTATGCGCACACACACACATGTATGCACTTAGACACGTATGCACACACAGACACGTATGCACACACACACACGTATGCACACACACACACGTATGCACACCCACACATGCACACACACATACACACGTATGCACACACACACGTATGCACACACATGTATGCACACACACACATACGTATGCACACACAGACACATGCACACACACATACACACATATGCACACACACACACACACATGTATGCACACACACACGTATGCACACACACACACACACACACACACACACATATGCACACACACGTATGCACACACACGTATGCACACACACGTATGCACACACACACACACACACACACACACACACACACGTATGCACACACACACACACACATATGCACACACGCACACACACACACACACATGCACACACACACATATGCACACATACACACACATACGTATGCACACACACACACACGTATGCACACATACACACACACGTATGCATATATATACACAGACAAACGTATGCATATGTATACACACACACACGTATGCATATATACAGACACACACACACGTATGCATATATACACATACAAACGTATGCATATATACACACACACGTATGCATATATACACACACACACGTATGCATATATACACACACACACACACGTATGCCTATATACACCCACACACACGTATGTATATATACACACACAACTGTATGCATATATACACACACACACACACACACACACACACACACACACGTATGCATATATACGCACACACGTATGCATATATACACACACACACACACGTATGCATATACACACACACACATATGCATATATACACACACACATGTATGCATATATACACACACACACGTATGCATATATACACACACACATGTATGCATATATACACACACACGTATGCATATATACACACACACGTATGCATATACACACACACACGTATGCATATATACACACACACACACACACACACACACACACATATGCATATATACACACACACACATGTATGCATATATACACACACACGTATGCATATGTACACACACACACACACACGTATGCACACACACACACATAAGCACACACACACACACGTATGCATATACACACACCCACACGTATGCTTATATATACACACACGTATGCGCATATATATATATATATATATATATATATATATATATATATATTTAGACACATACATACACGCACATATGCATATATACACACACGTATGCATATATATATATATATATATACACACACACGTATGCATATATAT
>NC_083574.1:27087058-27217058 GCF_027579695.1 Neoarius graeffei
TATGCACACACACACACACACATACACTCGTATGCACACACACACAAACGTATGCACACACACACACACACACAAGTATGCACACAGACACGTATGCACACACACACACACACACACACACATATGCACACAGACACGTATGCACACACACACACATACGTATGCACACACACACACGTATGCACACACACACACGTATGCACACACACACGTATGCACACACACACACACGTATGCACACACACACACACGTATGCACACACACACACACACGTATGCACACACACACACATGCATGCACACACACACACACACACATGCATGCAAACACACACACGTATGCACACACACACACACGTATGCACACACACGTATGCACACACACACACACGTATGCACACACACACACGAATGCACACACACACACGTATGCACACACACATGTATGCTCACACACACACATGCACACACACACACACACACACACACACACACACATGTATGCACACACACACATACGCACACACACACACACACACACACACACACACACACACACACGTATGCACAGACACACACATGTATGCACACACACACACACGTATGCACACACACACACACACACACACACACACACACACACACACATATGCACACACACGTATGCACACACACACACACACACACACACACACACACACACACACACACGTATGCACACACACACACACACATATGCACACACACACACACACACACATGCACACACACACATATGCACACATACACACACACACGTATGCACACACACACACACACACACACACACACACACACACGTATGCACACACACACACACACGTATGCATATATATACACACAAACGTATGCATATGTATACACACACACACGTATGCATATATACAGACACACACGTATGCACACACACACACACGTATGCACACACACACACGTATGCACACACACACACACACACACGTATGCACACACACACACATGCATGCACACACACACACACACACATGCATGCAAACACACACACGTATGCACACACACACACACACGTATGCACACACACGTATGCACACACACACACACGTATGCACACACACACGTATGCACACACACACACGTATGCACACACACACACACACATGCACACACACACACACACATGTATGCACACACACACACATACGCACACACACACATACGCACACACACACACACACACACACACACGTATGCACAGACACACACATGTATGCACACACACACACACGTATGCACACACACACACACGTATGCACTCAGACACGTATGCACACACACACACGTATGCACACACACACACGTATGCACACCCACACATGCACACACACATACACACGTATGCACACACACACGTATGCACACACATGTATGCACACACACACATACGTATGCACACACACACACACATGTATGCACACACACATGTATGCACACACACACACACACACACACACATATGCACACACACGTATGCACACACACGTATGCACACACACGTATGCACACACACACACACACACACACACACACACACGTATGCACACACACACACACACACATGCACACACACACATATGCACACATACACACACACACGTATGCACACACACACACACACACACACACACACACACACACACACACACACACACACACACACGTATACACACACACACACGTATGCATATATACACACACACGTATGCCTATATACACCCACACACACGTATGTATATATACACACACAACTGTATGCATATATACACACACACACACACACGTATGCATATATACGCACACACGTATGCATATATACACACACACACACACACGTATGCATATACACACACACACACATATGCATATATACACACCCACACGTATGCATATATACACACACACGTATGCATATATACAAACACACACACGTATGCATATATACACACACACATGTATGCATATATACACACACACGTATGCATATATACACACACACGTATGCATATATACACACACACGTATGCATATATACACACACACGTATGCATATACACACACACGTATGCATATACACACACACACATATGCATATATACACACACCCACATGTATGCATATATACACACACACGTATGCATATGTACACACACACACACGTATGCACACACACACACATATGCACACCCACACACACACGTATGCATATACACACACACACACACACATATGCTTATATATACACACACACGTATGCGCATATATATATATATATATATATATATATATATATATATATATATATATATATATATATATTTACACACATACATACACGCACATATGCATATATACACACACGTATGCATATATATATATATATACACACACACGTATGCATATATATATACACACACACACACACACACACACACGCACGTATGCATATATATACACACACACACACACGTATGCATATATATATACACACACACACACGTTTGCATATATATACACACACACACGTATGCATATATATACAGACACACGTATGCATATATATATACACACACATATGCATATATATACACACACACGTGCGCATATATACACACACACACACGTATGCATATATATATATACACACACACGTTTGCACATATATATATATATATATATATATATATATATATATATATATATATACACACACACACACACGTATGCATATATATATATATATATATATATATATATATATATATATATATATATATATACATACATACTCACACATATGCATATATACACACATACAGTTGTGTTCAACTGTGTTGAACAGTTGTGAACAGTTGTGTTCAAAATAATAGCAGTCCAACATGACTAACCAGATCAATCACTGTTTTTGGTAGAATTTATATTACTTCATGGCAAGTAATTTACCAGTATGTGTAGTAGAGTCATAGAAAAACAACACACCCAACATTCATGATATGCATGCTCCTGAGTCTGTGTAATTGAATAATTAAGTGAAAGGGGCATGTTCAAAATAATAGCAGTGTGGAGTTCAATTAGTGAGGTCATTAATTGTGTGAAAAAACAGGTGTCAATCAGGTGGCCCTAATTTAATGATGAAGCCAGCACATGTTGTACATGCATTTCTCTCTGAAAACCTGAGAAAAATGTCATTCCAGACATTGTTCAGAAGGACAGTGTGCTTTGATTAAAATGTTGATTGGAGAGGGGAAATCGTATAAAGTGCAGAAAATGAGCGGCTGCTCGGCTAAACTGATCTCCAGTACTTTAAAATGGACAGCAAAACCAGAGAGACGTGGAGGAAAATGGAAGACTACCATTCGAGTGGATAGAAGAATAGCCAGAATTGCAAAGATTCAGCCAATGATCAGCTCCAGGGTGATCAAAGATGGTCTGAAGTTACCTGTCAGTACTGTGACAATTAGAAGATGCCTGTGTGAAGCTAATCTATCAGCAAGAAGCTCCCCGCAAAGTCCCACTGTTAAAAAAAAAGAAATGTGCTGAAGAGGATACAGTTTGCTAAAGAACACATCAACTGATCTAAAGAGAAATGGAGAAACATTTTGTCGTCCAAGGACCGCAGACAGTTCATCAGACAACCCCCAAACACTGAATTCAAGCCACAGTACACTCTGATGACAGTGAAGCATGGTGGTGCAAGCATCATGATATGGGGATGTTTCTCTTACTATGGTGTTGGGCCTATTTATCAGATACCAGGGATCATGGATCAGTTTGCATATATCAAAATACTTGGACAGGTCATGTTGCCTTAAACTGAAGAGGAAATGCCCTTGAAATGGGTGTTTCTACAAGACAATGACCCAAAACACACCAGTAAATGAGAAGCATCTTGTTTCCAGACCAACAAAATTAAGGTTATGGAGTGGCCAGCCCAATCCCCGTACTTTAATCTGATAAAAAAACTTGTGGGGTGACATCAAAAATGCTGTTTTTGAGGCAAAACCAAGAATGCAGAGGAATTGTGGAATGTTGTCAAATCATCCTGGGCTGGAATACCTGTTCACAGGTGCCAGAAGTCGGTCGACTCCATGCAACAAATATGTGAAGCAGTTCTCAGAAACCGTGGTTATAACACTAAATATTAGTTTAGTGATTCACAGGAATGCAAAATCCTAAAGATTTTTTCAGTTATACAGTAAATATACCTGTGGCCGGCGAGGGCCTTTCTGTGCGGAGTTTGCATGTTCTCCCTGTGTCCGCGTGGGTTTCCTCCGGGTGCTATAGTTTCCCCCACAGTCCAAAGACATGCAGGTTAGGTTAACTGGTGACCCTAAATTGACCATAGGTGTGAATGTGAGTGTGAATGGTTGTCTGTGTCTATGTGTCAGCCCTGTGATGACCTGGCGACTTGTCCAGGGTGTACCCCGCCTTTCGCCCGTAGTCAGCTGGGATAGGCTCCAGCTTGCCTGCGACCCTGTAGAACAGAATAAAGCGGCAAGAGATGATGAGACAGTAAATATATGAGTTTGTAATGAAAAATGCAGACACTGCTATTTTTTTAAAAGCCCAAGATTCATTTTGCATTTTCTGTAAAGTAAATGAAATATTGAGTCATTTTTCTTCATGTTTTGATGTAGATTATAATGTGCAGTGTTCCCAATGCATGGAAATAAAAATATATAATAAGGATTTTGAGCTTTACTCACGTTTTTAAACACACTGCTATTATTTTGAACACGACTGTACACACGACTGTACACACGCACACATCCATACATATATTCACACACATCAATACACACACATGAATACACAAACACATTATATATATATATATATATATATATATATATATATATATATATATATATACACACACACACACACAACCCCGATTCCAAAAAAGTTGGGACAAAGTACAAATTGTAAATAAAAATGGAATGCAATAATTTACAAATCTCAAAAACTGATATTGTATTCACAATAGAACATAGACAACATATCAAATGTCGAAAGTGAGACATTTTGAAATGTCATGCCAAATATTGGCTCATTTGAAATTTCATGACAGCAACACATCTCAAAAAAGTTGGGACGGGGCAATAAGAGGCTGGAAAAGTTAAAGGTACGAAAAAGGAACAGCTGGAGGGCCAAAGTGCAACTCATTTGGTCAATTGGCAACAGGTCATTAACATGACTGGGTATAAAAAGAGCATCTTGGAGTGGCAGCGGCTCTCAGAAGTAAAGATGGGAAGAGGATCACCAATCCCCCTAATTCTGCACCGACAAATAGTGGAGCAATATCAGAAAGGAGTTTGACAGTGTAAAATTGCAAAGATTTTGAACATATCATCTACAGTGAATAATATCATCAAAAGATTCAGAGAATCTGGAAGAAGTCAAGGCCAGAAAACCATACTTGGTGCCCGTGATCTTCGGGCCCTTAGACGGCACTGCATCACATACAGGCATGCTTCTGTATTGGAAATCACAAAATGGGCTCAGGAATATTTCCAGAGAACATTATCTGTGAACACAATTCACCGTGCCATCCGCCGTTGCCAGCTAAAACGGTATAGTTCAAAGAAGAAGCCGTATCTAAACATGATCCAGAAGCACAGACATCTTCTCTGGGCCAAGGCTCATTTAAAATGGACTGTGGCAAAGTGGAAAACTGTTCTGTGGTCAGACGAATCAAAATTTGAAGTTCTTTATGGAAATCAGGGATGCCGTGTCATTCGGACTAAAGAGGAGAAGGACGACCCGAGTTGTTATCAGTGCTCAGTTCAGAAGCCTGCATCTCTGATGGTATGGGGTTGCATTAGTGCGTGTGGCATGGGCAGCTTACACATCTGGAAAGACACCATCAATGCTGAAAGGTATATCCAGGTTCTATAGCAACATATGCTCCCATCCAGACGACGTCTCTTTCAGGGAAGACCTCGCATTTTCCAACATGACAATGCCAAACCACATACTGCATCAATTACAGCATCATGGCTGCGTAGAAGAAGGGTCCGGGTACTGAACTGGCCAGCCTGCAGTCCAGATCTTTCACCCATAGAAAGCATTTGGCGCATCATAAAATGGAAGATACGACAAAAAAGACCTAAGACAGTTGAGCAACTAGAATCCTACATTAGACAAGAATGGATTAGCATTCCTATCCCTAAACTTGAGCAACTTGTCTCCTCAGTCCCCAGACATTTACAGACTGTTGTAAAGAGAAAAGGGGATGCCTCACAGTGGTAAACATGGCCTTGTCCCAACTTTTTTGAGATGTGTTGTTGGCATGAAATTTAAAATCACCTAATTTTTCTCTTTAAATGATACATTTTCTCAGTTTAAACATTTGATATGTCATCTATGTTCTATTCTGAATAAAATATGGAATTTTGAAACTTCCACATCATTGCATTCCGTTTTTATTTACAATTTGTACTTTGTCCCAACTTTTTTGGAATCGGGGTTGTATATATGCAAACACAATGACACACATATATACACACATTCATATATAAACACACACACACACACACACATATATAGATACACACACAGACATATATATATACACACACACACATACACACATACAGACCCACACACACACGTATACACACACACAGACCCACACACTCACACACAGACATGCACACATATACACACACAGACATACACATACGCGCACACACACACACACACACACACACACACACACACACACACACACACACATGCACACAAACCTGCACACATAAACACACACATTCATATATAAACACACACACACACACACACACACACACAAACACACATATAGATACACACACAGACATATATATACACACACACACACACACACACATATACAAACACACATATATACACACATACAGACCCGCACACACACACACATACGTATACACACACAGACCCACACACACTCACACACAGACACGCACACATACACACACATACATATATACACATACACACACAGACAAAAATACAAATACATACATACATACATACACACACACACATATGATGAGAAAATATAACTTTGATAACCTCACAACTTCAGAACAGACAAAGCTCTGCACACCCCCTGTGATCTCTGGTGCCCCCCTGTGGGGGGTGCAGACCCCAGGTTGGGAACCATGGCCTTAGAAATCTGCTTGAAGACATTGGGAGGCAGGATGTTGAATGGTTCTATGAAACATGCTCAATAGTGCAGCTTCTGGTTCATATTACCTGTCGTGAGGTGAATCAAGGTAGTACCACAACTTGATCTCGACAAGGCACAACCACTCTAAAGTTAGAGTACTGCTCACACTTGTGTGGAGTCGCAATCGCAAGTGTAACTGTGATGACTGAAAGCAAACAATGACAAGTTCAAAGTTCAAGTTCAAAAATTAAATTCATATCACATCACTTGTGACCAAGGAGCATGTCCTGTTAATGTGGCTCAGGTTACAGTCGAAAAGTATGCTACTGAGACCAACCAAACTGACAATCATAACTATGACAGACTAATGAAGGGAAAATGTCACTTCATTGGAACTTTCAAGGCTCAAACTCTGAGGAAAAACAACCAAAATTTCAGAACTCATACACTGCCAAAATCACAAAACATGAAATTGTTTGTGTACAAGAACATAGATTCTATCACAATGATTTGGAGACTAAAGAACAAGTCATAGGAGACTGGGCTATCATAACATCAGCCTGGAAGAACAATGCAGCAGCGTCTGCGGGTGGAGTGGGCATTCTTCTCAGCCAATGGGCTTGTATAGCACTAGTCAATGTAGAGAAAATATCACCTCAAATCCTGATTGCCAACTTCAATTGCAACCCCAAGTCCACAGTAATCACCTGCTATAGCCCAGCTAATGTTCATGATGAGTCTGATGTTGAAAATTTCTATCAAGGCTTAACTGCTTGTAGAAACGTTCCGAATGTGGGTGGAGCACAGAAGTACGGCAGGCTGTTATTTGCTTCCGAGTTATTTTTATTCTTGCTTTTCAGCACAACTCTGTCCATTGAGGACACACTCAAACACACACACTCATACACACAGACTACTATTGTGTTCTCTCTGATCTCTTCTTCTTCGGAGTTTTACGGCAGCTGGCATCCAATATGTTGCATTGCTGCCACCTACAGTATTAAACGGTCAAAGAACTAAATTCTGTTATATAGGCCAGAATCTCGTAAAAACTTGAACAAATGATGTTTGCCGTTCACACTTGTCCCCATGTCCAGCACACTTTTCAATGATACCTCTTTCATGCCATTCTGCATCAAGGAGCTGATCAATACTTTTCTATGGCAGTCATAGTTCCTGCAAGACAATAAAACATGGTGGACTGTCTCCATCTGCTGGCAAGAACATAACCCATCCAGATGTTTCCCTAAAATAAATAATGAGCCATTCAGACACGTATGACCTATTCTCAATCTATTAATAATGACATCTTCCTTACGTTTACCACTTCCACAAACATTAACTGAATCAGCAACACTACTAGTTATTGAGAATAGATGCCTGCCCTTTATATCTCGCTCCCAAAGATGTTGCCATCTCAAAAGAGATTGCTGCCACACAATAGATTTGCCTTCAGCCTTTGATAAGGACAGATTAACATCTACGGTTTCCCGTCGAGTCGCCTCCTTAGCCAGCTTATCCACCTTTTCATTGAACTTGATTCCCACATGGGCAGGTATCCATAAAAATGCCACTGTCACTCCATATCTTCCCACATCTCTAATTGCCAAAGGGTGTCATGTACTATATCCTGTCGCCCCTTGGACATTCCCTTCCCAAGACTCCTGATAGCCGACACAGAGTCGCTGCATATCAGCACCTTCCTATTCTGCAGTTGTCCAGCCCCCTGCACAGCCATCAGGATAGCATACAACTCCACTGTAAACACATTCAGCAGATCAGAAGTCCTCTTTGAAACCTGCACATTCATTCCTTGGACTACAAAAGCTGCCCCAGTAACCCCTGTATCCTGATCCTTTGATCCATCAGTAAATATTAATACATAATCACGATACTTGTCTTCTACATGGCAATGAAAGCTATAAACCAACTCTGCTTCAGGATCTTGCTCCTTAATTTTAAGCAATATTAGGTCAATGTCTGGGACCTCCAGCTGCCACATAGGGATCAACGGCCACAATACTCCTGGGCAAAAGGTCCTCTGAAAAATATTCAATTCCTGGGCAACAGATTCCACAGTCCACCCAAAACTGGGCAGATTCGCCACCTCCCTCTCCCAGCTTGGCTCAATCACTCTTCTAACAGGGTGACCGGGACTCTGTCCCATCAAATTAACCCAATAATTGGCCTGCAGCTGTTTTCTCCTCGGACCAAGAGGCATTTCTCCTGTCACAACCTGTAGAGAACAAACTGGGGAAGATTGCACCGCTCCAGTACATAATCTCAATGCAGCAGCTTGGATTACATCCAGCCTAGCCAGTACAGATGCCGCTGCAGATGCATAAACCAAGCACCCATAATCAATCCTAGCTCTGATCAGGTAAACATAAATCAGTTTTAAAGAGGCCAAATCTGCTCCCCAGTTCCTTCCAGCAAGACATCTCATCAGGTTCAATACATTTTTACATTTATCCACCACTCTTGAGATATGTACTCTCCAAGTAAGTCTAGTGTCAAAGAACACTCCTAGAAATTTAAAACAAGAAACCCTTTCCACAGGACGGTTGTAAAGATATAGTTTTAGGTTGTCACAGACCCTCTTCCTTGTAAAAAACATTGTTTTTGTTTTCTCAACTGAGAATCTAAAACCCCACTTCCTACCCCAGTCCTCTACAAGAGTCAGAGACTCCTGGACCTTCTTCAAAGTATGTCGTAGATTTTTCCCCCTCAACCACAACCCACCATCATCTGCAAACAGGGACTGTCCAATATCAGGCTGAACATCAGAAAAAATATCATTGATCATTATATTAAACAATAGAGGACTGATCATACTTCCTTGTGGAGTTCCATTCTCAACCAAACATCGACTTGATATTTTCATCCCTATCTTGACCTGAATGCTTCTGTTTCTCAAAAAATCCATCACCCAGTTAAAAATATTCCTCCAATACTTAATCAAAAGACCCTCCACCCAAAGCATATCATACGCTTTTTCAACATCCAAAAACACTGCCACTACAGTTTCTCTATTTATCTGAGCTTTTCTGATTTCATCTTCAAGACATAACAGAGTCAAGTGTATTCCGCCCCTTCCTGAAACCACTTTGATACCTTGTCAACAACCCCTTTTCCTCAACAAAGTGCCTTAACCGTCCATTGACCAGTTTTTCCATCAACTTACCTAACTGTGAGGTCAAAGCTATAGGCCGGTAATTGACAGGGTTACTAGCATCCTTCCCTGGTTTTTTTATAGGCACAATGACAGCCTCTTTCCATCCTGCTGGAATATGTCCCTCCTCCCACACCCTATTGTACAGATTCAAAACTGCCAGCAAACTCGTGTCGATAGCAGATTCCATCCTGTCCAGGGGCTGAATTCCTACACCTCTCCAAAGCATTTTTAAGCTCCAACAATGTGAAAGGAACATTATATTTATCCTCTGATTTTTCTTTCTTTTGAACAACCCCGCCAAATATACCCATTGTCTCTTCTCTCCCACATTTTTCCTCTTCTGACAGATTATCAGAACTATGGACCTTGCTCAAAGTCTTCACCATCATTCCCACTTTTTCCATATCAGACACAGCCAGCTGGTCTCCATCTGAAAGAATAGGATAACCCCATTCTCTTCTGTTACCCTCCATTTTCTTAATCATACCCCACACTTCATTTATGTCCACACTACTGCCTACTGAGCTACAGTATTCTCTCCAATAAGTCCTTTTCCTTTGTCTAATGACCCTCCTGACGACCGCCTGCGCCTGCTTATATTCAATAAAGCGTTGAAAGTTATGTGATTGTCTCAACTTTCTAAAAACCCTATTCCTGACTTTCACAGCCATCTCACACTCCTCATTCCACCACGGGACTGCATTCCTAACCAGCTTCCCTGAGGTTTTTGGGATTGCTTCCATTGCAGCCATATAAATCCTCTGGCGCAACTCTATTTCATGCCCTTCAACACTATCTGTGTTTGGAACTGACCTAAGAAACAGGTCACTGAATTCCCTAAACCTCTCCCAATCTGCCTTTTCAAAGACCCACCTCCCAGGCCTCACTCCTGATCCAAGTCTGACGTCAATATCCACAGTACAAATAATAGGGTAATGATCACTCCCTACACTGACTCCATGTACTGTACTTCCCACTCACACCTTGGGGCCAACCTAGTTGATGAGAATGTCAGATCTAACACTGACTCACGCCCCATCCTACTATCAAATCTAGTTCCCCTCCCATCATTCAAGCAAACTAAAGGCCAATTTATGCTGACAACCCAGTCCTCGCAGACGGCGTCGCAGATGGCGTCTGCGTAGCCCCCCCCACCTTTGCAGACGCTCTGCGCGCACCTCCCAAAAATTGTGACCACCGCAGAAGCCTCGCAGACAGCGTCGCAGACAAGAGGGCTCTGATTGGTCCACTCTACATCTGCTGTACATGCACTTCCGCTTCCCTACTTTCCCGGTTTGTTTTGTTTTCACGACCGCCATTTTTAAAAACACAAGCGAAGATGGAGCAGCATGAAGAGCGGTTGATCGAGGAAGTGAGGAAGTACGTACATCTATACGAGTCCAGTTCTAGTCATTATAAGTAACCGGAGGATAAACACACCACTAACCACACCCATGGGCACCGCCGGGGGGGAAAGGTTAGAACAATTCTAGGAGCCCAGCACTGCCATGGGGCCCTTTAAGGGGCTGATAATATGCTTTTGATGATTTTAATAAGACTTTTGAAATAACAACAATACAATATTCCATCTGGTAAAATGAGCTAATTGAACAAGGTTGTCTATTTCTTGAGTTCTTCAACATATTGTCATTTCATTGCAAAATGGTATGGTCTAGTTCTGGTAGAAGTGTGATGCGTTAAATCTGTGTGCTGATCAGTGCAACGCTACTCGCTGCTGTGTCGCGGTGCAGCAGCCAGCCAGCCAGCAGTGGAGTGCGTACAGTCTATGATCGCTAAATATGAAAAGTGGCTGTCAAAAACGTAAAGAAAGGCAGCTGAAAGCTGAGAGGGACCGGAGAGGCAGGCAACTGGTCACTCAGTTTTTCCCAAAGAAAGGTAGCTATCGCTCACGTGTGTTCAAAATATTAGCGAATGGTAAATGAACAGTATGAATGTGGTTGGATTAGCCTATCAAGAGAACACTTTTACAGTTTGTACAGTGACTTTTTCCATTTTAATAACTGAACTGACTTGTGTGATAAACAAGATGAAATATTACGTTATGCTGGTGCTAATAACTAGTGCTAATAACCAGTTTCATAACTAATGGGGTACCCTAAATATGCACAGATTCAGCCTCAGGGGGACCTCCGCCCTACCAAACCACTGAACCCCCCTTTGGAGAAGGAGGTAAGCAGCAATACAACCCATACATGCTTTAGGATTGAAGTTTTTAATGAGCGAGCGCCATATACAGTTTGCTAGATTAAAGTGTTACTTATGTAACAGACGTTGCATTGTGTTGTTCACCAGTCTTTTTATTCTGAAGAAATGAGACAGAAATACACTGCTGAGGATGGGCTACAAACGTCCAGTGGCATTGGCGCTTACATTTCCAAAACGAACTGAAAGAGGCCAGCGCCTCGTTCCCATAACTACCTGCGCTCTTAAAGGGCCAGCGCAGAATTTCCCCACCACTACACACAATGGCAAGTGGAAAAAAATAAACCCGTTACACTAATAACAGACACCAGTCAAGTGTTTGACATGGTTACGTGTGTGGAATGTTCACACGTTCTAAACCATTGGTTTCAACCATTGGTTAATACATAAAATGTAATAACAAAGTCACAAACTCAAGGTCCATGGGCTATCAAAAGTCAAACAATGACAATAGTGCAATTGTGACGAGAGTGGGCAAAGTTGGGGGGCCCAAAATTCTAATCTTTCATGGGGCCCAAAATTTCTGGCGGCGCCCCTGACCACACCCACCAACTACTCCTAGCAATTTCGCGACTTCGCGCCCCCTTGCGTTGTGGCAGTGAATAACATCGCGCACGCCTATTACTCCCCACTCAACGATAAATTACAACTGTCTGCGAAAAGCTATCTGCGAAAGCCTTGTCGCAAGAGCATGCAGAGGCCTTAAGTCCCTCTCACTCAGCAAGTCCTCAACCACCTGACCATTGCTATCAATCCTATCCCCACCCCACAATGAACTGTGAGCATTGAAATCTCCAGTCCACACCACATTTCCTCTATCCTGTCCTATCTTCTCTAGATTAGTTAATTCTAACCGTTTGCAAGGGTTATAATAATTTATAACAACTATTTTCCTTGAACCCACCCATATTTCCACCACCACATATTCCTGCTCCGTCCCCATACCCAGTACTCTATATGGTATCCCCTGTTTAACAAAGGTAGCACAACCCCCTCCACTTCCTCCCACTCGGTCCCTCCTAACAACTATATAATTAAACAAAACAAAATCAAACCTAGGTTGGAGCCATGTTTCTTGAATACATATTATATCCGGTTTCACGGTCATATCATCCACAAACTTTTTAAATTCTTGTCCATTTGCCAGCAGACTCCTTGCATTCCATTGTAAAATGATCATAGACGAAATAATCATCCTACACTATCCTGGCTTGGCTGCATCACACAGAGCCCATCCCTCACCTCTTCCCACTTTAATCCCACCATACCCAGATGCTGGACCGCTGCCTTTGTAATAATTTGGATCCTGTCTGTCTTCGATTTCATTTCCGCTGTGGCATTTATTACCCCTGCAATAAATATTACAAGGTCTCTTTTCTCCCTCCAACCATATTCCTTCACTTTAACAGGTGCACATTCTGCCTCTCTGTCTGAGACTGCAGCTAAGTCTCCTCTTACAGTTCTTCCACTATTCCTAGACTGGTCCACACTTTTAACAGCTTCTACATAAAAATTATTTTGTTTTTCAACTTCACACTATGGATTTCAGTCTCTCTTCTCATAACTTCACAACCCCAGTACGCTGCACTGTGTGCTCCTCCGCAATTACAGCATTTAGGTCTCGCTCCAACATCACACTTCCCATAGTCATGAGCTCCCCCACACTTTGCACATGTTTGTACCCCTTTACACACCTTGGCTGTATGGCCGAATTTTTGACATTTAAAGCATCTCAAAGGCTTATGCACGAACTCTCACTCGATATCTCAAATATCCTAAATAAAGTTCGGAGGGTATGTCTCTGGTACTGAACTTAATCAGAATCGACTCAGTCTCCTTTTTCTCAACTCCCCTGGTCAACCGCGTTGCGCTCTGAACGGCTCCACATTTTTCTTTCAGATTCTTAACCAACTCATCCATTTGCATCGAAACAGGAATTCCATATATCACCTCTCTACTCCCTTCATTACCAACTCTCACCACTTTCACAACCTTTGCCTTCCCAACAACTTGCAACCTTTCAGCCTTCGCAACCTGTTCTTCAGATACACACCCAATCAACAAATTACCATCATCCAACACTCTGGCGTTATTTATAGCCCCAACCTGATTCTTAAGCACGTTCGTCAGTTTTATAAGATCCATATTCTTGATGCCACCACTTTCAAACCTTACAACCACAAAAGAGCACTTCTCCCTGTCTCTTCCCCCTCCTCCCATCACCGTAGTTTTAAACCTTTTCCTTAACTGCCAACTATTTTCATCATCTTTAATGCCATCCATACTAATACTCTCCTCCCCCCCTTGACTCCCCGCCATGGCGGAGAATTTGCAAGGATATCGTATACCGGACCTATACAGGCCGTCGGCCGATATACTCACAAAATTCCTCACTCCCTATCAAGTTGACCAACTCCCAAACGCAGAGCTTCCACACGTCCCACCCTCACTGCCGCCTCCTCGAATATCTGTTCCTGCCAGCAGCCACTCCAATGTTAAATCCACCTCTACTATTACAACCACACGCTCCCCGCAGCCTCTCTGATCTCTCCTCCTCTCACTTCTTTTATAGGGCACCATCACTGTAAGAGACACACAAACACACGTTAATTGACAACAGGTGTAGCGATACAACCACTCACCTTCCCTGACTCCGCCCTCCATTCACAGACTGACGCTCGGGAATGCCCCAGCTGCCACACTGCTGTTGTGAGCCAAATCCCGAAGCACAACTTTGTAATCCCTGGTGGTGACTTAAATGCCCAACTTGGGAAATCCAGCAGCCACACATTTTCATATTCTGAGACAAACAGAAATGGCATAATGCTCAAGAACTTTATCAAAGATAAGATAAGATAAGATAAGATAAGATAAGATAAGATAAGATAAGATAAGATAAGATAAGATAAGATAAGATAAACTGACCTGTCTGAATACAAAGTTTCAGAAAATATGTAATCAACTCTGAACTTACTCAGGACCAAATGGTAACAAGTTTTAACCACCACCTAGTATTTACACTTGAACAAAGGAAAAATAGAAGACATCTAGCAATGAAGATCACAGATGCTGAGTATGCTGATGATTTAGCAGTGATCAGCAACCATCTGAATGATGCCACGACTCTCTTACATAGTGTAGAGAAAGTTGCAAGTGAAATAGGACTTTACATTAATGCCTCAAAAACTGAATACGTCTTTCAGTCAAATGCAAGATACAATTCTGCACTCTTTGAATGGTGAAGAAATAAACTCAGGGGATGATTTCAAATACTTGGGAAGTTTCATGGCTGAATCCAAGAAAGATATGGAGTCTAGAATTGGAAAAGCTTGGAGATTGCTGAATGGCCTTGATAAGGTATGGTAATCAAACCTTCCACAGAAGATGAAAAGGGACTTCTTCAGAGCAGCAGTTGAATCAATTCTGGTATATGGTTCCATTATATGGACAATGACAAAATCAATGGAGAAATCAATAAATGGTGCATACACTAGAATGTTTCACGCTGCACTCAACATATCTTGGAAACAACACATCACGAATAAAGAACTTTATGGAGAACTTCCCCGAATCTCATAAATCATCCAAAAATATAGACTAAGATTCGCAGGCCTTTGTTGGCGCAGCAAAGAGGAACTCTAGATATGCTCTTATGACAACCACCTCATGGGAGATGTGCCAGAGGTAGACCTGCAAAAACGTACATCGACCAATTACTTGAGGATACTGGGCTCACATATGATGAACTCCAAATTGCCCTCACCAACAAAGATGATTGGAAGACTCTTGTCAATGGATGCCGAGCAAAGTCCAACAGTAGTAGTAGTAGTAAAACTAGGTGATGTGGACTCTGGACAACAGTAGTGGTTATCAATAAAATAAAAATACAAAACACAAATAAATACATTTGTTAAGCCACACAGCTCATAAAGATGTTTTCCAGTAAAATGCAATAACTCACTGGTAAATATACAGTACATTCATGAGCAAAAATTGCATTTATAAAAACTTTTCCATACCTCACAAATTTCTCAGAATAAAACAAACTCTCTCACCCTCACTCCAGTGTGCAGACTGCATTTAGACAGACAGATGGACGGACACACACACACACACACACACACACACACTCACTCACTCACTCACTCACACACACTTTGTCCTTAACACGTTTCCCCTCCAGACCATCAAAAGCATATAAAAATTTACACATATTATGGAAACAGTCAGAATGCAACAATATAAGTTGGTTCTGTGCATAAGTGCACTTTATCACGACTTACCCCAACCAGCTACTCACTACTTTGCTCACTCATGCTATGCCACTTCCTGATTTCCCAAACTATGGGGAGGGGCTCAGAATGTGCATGCATTAGTGGCATGTCAAAAATATTAGTGATATTAATAGGAATTTGCATGAATACATTATGACCAAATTAACTTTGACAGCCCTACTTTAAAGAAATAAATGAATAAATTTATCCCTAATAAACTTATTTATCCCTAATGAGCAATCCTGAGGTGACAGTGGCAAGGAAAAACTCTGGCGGACAACATGAGGAAGAAATCTTGAGAGAAACCAGACTCAAAAGGGAACCGATCCTCATTTGGGTGATAACAGATAGCATAATTATAAATAACTTCCTTCTATAAGTGTGACCTACAGGTGCATCTAAAAAATTTGAATATCGTGAAAAAGTTCATTTTATTTTACAATTTAATTTAAAAAAGGTAAACTTTCACTGGCGAAGCTCTCAACCCCAAATGGTTAAGAACAGTATACACTGTGTGCTGAGTGCAAGCAGGGACTCTGGCAAGACTAACTATGATAGCATAGCTAAAAGGGAGAACCAGAAGACATAGACATGAGGGCACCCTAGGACATAAACAGCCAGTCACTACACTGTCAATAAACCTGAGTGAATGTGGGAAAGTGAGGGAGCAACAGTATCCATACATCCCAGTTTATCAAAACACTCTATGCCCAAGAATACTCCAAATCTACTCCTTTATCAAATAAAAAGCTATTAACAAAAGGCTTGACTAAACAAATATGTTTTCTGCCTAGACTTAAACACTGAAACTGAGTCTGAATCCCGAACAATACTTGGAAGGCTGTTCCATAATTGTGGGCCTTTGTAAGAAAAGGCTCTGCCCCCTGATGTTGCCTTCACTATTTGAGGTACTAAAAATAGCCTGAACCTTTTGATCTAAGTAGGCTTGGTGGATCATAAAAGACCAGAAGTTTGCTTCAGTCATGTGGCATGAGACTATTCACTATTAGTTCAAAAGTAGTGTTTTATAATCAATGCAAAATTTGATTGGGAGCCAATGTAGATTGGATAAAATTGGGGTGATTTGGTCATGTGTAAATTTCCCCACAGAGGGATGAATAAAGTTTATCTTATCTTATATCCTCTAGTTCTATTAAGGACTCTTGCTGCTGCATTTTGGACAAACTGGAGCTTGTTTATAGTACACCTACTGGAACATGCAGACAGTAAGGCATTACAATAATCCAACCTAGAGGTAAGAAAAGTTTTTCTGCATCATGTAGTGACATTATATTTCTTAGCTCAGCATTATTTCTGAGATGAAAGAAGGCTATCCTCATAATATGATTGACATGACTTTCAAATGAAAGACTGGAGTCAATGATCACTCCACGGTCTATTATTGCTGCACATGAGAAAACAGAAAGGGCATCCAGAGTTACTATGTAATCAGAAAACTTACTTCTAGCTCCATGTGGTCCTAGTACAAGCACGTCTGTTTTGTCAAAACACTCTATGCCAAGAATCCTCCAAATCTAATAAGTTAATAAGCATTGAGTGTCTAACGTCCTTTACACATTCTTCAATTTTCTTAAGCTGGTGTAACTTGTCTGGCTTTGCTAAAACATACAACTGTGTCATCAGCATAACATTGGAAACTGGCACCATGCTGTGGCAGCAGGGGGCATGGTCAAGTGATGGTTTGCGAATGGAGAGCAAAGCCAGGGATGGTGAGTGTCAAAGTGATCGCACGTATGGGTAATTAAAATGCTGTGTGTGTTTTCCCAGTGACAGGCAGCAGATAAAGAGCTTCCCTGTGCACTGTTTGTGTGTATGCTTGTGTGTGTCAGTATGACAAAGTGCTTCTTTGCAAGCTGAAAAGCTAAAATAAAGGTGCCATAGTACCAGATCCGCCTGCTCCAGTGCTTCCGTGTCCCACCACTCCCAACAGAGTACTACACTTGTGCCAAAACCTGCGATATACTGAAGGGAACTGCCATCATGCACTGCAAAAAACTGAAAACTGAATTTGAGGAGAAAATTACTTAATACAAGTTAAATTATCTTGCTGTATAGACAGATATTTTTACTTGATATGACATCCTAGAATAAGTTGGTTGCAATATAGAACTAGGTTTATTTAATCTCAGAATTGGTGTCTTGTATTCTTCTAATAGGAAATGCTAGATTGTTTCAACTATTTTCAAAATATTTTCATTTGCTAAGATATCATTTTTTTGCAGTGTAGAGTCATCCCTGTTCAACAAGCTCATCCATTTCCTCACCAAGGCCCTGCTGCAGGTCCAGCAGGACGACCGCCAGGTGCTCCTGCATCTCATCACGCCTGCAGGTGTACCAGCGACAGAGTCAGCAGAATTACCCCACATCACCCTTGCAAAAATGGGGCCCCATGATGACCCCAATGCCTTCATCATGTTCTTCGAGCGAGCTGTGGAGGGGTGGGGGTGGCTGGATGAGGGTGGCCTCACCGGCGAAGCACAGCTTGCAGCCCAGAAGCTGCCCACTGACAACAGGCTAGACTACATGGACTTGAAGCATACTATCCTGCAGAAGCTGCTGGTCAATTTCTCAGGGATGCAAACACAACCATGGTCAAAAAAGAGTGAGGTAGGGCGGCGACGCGGACCCCCACCACCACCACCACACACACACACACACACACACACAATATCAGTCAGACAACAGTTTCAACAAAACAGAACATTTATTAATTACTATTATTTATTAATTCAGTTCCCAATCCATCTTCAGTTCCCTACCCCAAAGTCAGTCCATCTTTACTCCTTTTCTTCTGAATCATGTCAAGCTTTTTAATAGTTTAGAAGTAAGCTAGTTGTCAACATAGCAACGCAGTGGGTGCAGGATTGTAACTGAAGCCAAATTACCCAACACTGACACTGTAAATATAGCCAAGTCGGTGGCCAAATCTTAATTAGTTTAACATTAGGCCGCACTCACGGCCCACCCGGCAAACACATGAAACGGAATGACATTTATCAAGGAACGTTATGTTTAAATAAAGACTTCATTACGGTCCGTCCCAACACAAACGAATCTCGCTTCGCTCTCATTGACTTTGAAAGGAGGTGAAATTCGCCAATGTTTTTGCTTAATTTAGACAGCCTAAGTGACTGTAATGTTATGGCTACCATACCACTGTAATGTTATGGCTAATGTTATGGCACCACGAACTCATATAACACACACATGGGTTACACATTACCATTTGATCACTCGATGTTCTAAAATAGCAGCTAGTCGGGTGCTAACGGTTAGCATTTTAACTAAGCCAGACAGCCACAAGCTTTAATAAGACCAATTCTTGCACGTATAGAATGGTATTACGGCACTTAAATATTATCTAGGAACAAAAAAACAATAGTCATTAACCCATGTAGACACTACGTTGAGAACATATACAGTCATCATGCAACTCCTCAAATAACATTACGTTTTTCAGGCATTTTTTACCCCAAGGATAGGTCATGGCTAATATGGTTAGATGAAGGGGGCTAGGTTACGAGAGACAAAGTTTATATATATATATATATATATATATATATATATATATGCGGCGGCACGGTGGTGTAGTGGTTAGCGCTGTCGCCTCACAGCAAGAAGGTCCTGGGTTCGAGCCCCATGGCCGGCGAGGGCCTTTCTGTGCGGAGTTTGCATGTTCTCCCCGTGTCCGCGTGGGTTTCCTCCGGGTGCTCCGGTTTCCCCCACAGTCCAAAGACATGCAGGTTAGGTTAACTGGTGACTCTAAATTGACCATAGGTGTGAATGTGAGTGTGAATGGTTGTCTGTGTCTATGTGTCAGCCCTGTGATGACCTGGCGACTTGTCCAGGGTGTACCCCGCCTTTCGCCCATAGTCAGCTGGGATAGGCTCCAGCTTGCCTGCGACCCTGTAGAAGGATAAAGCGGCTAGAGATAATGAGATGAGATGAGATGAGATATATATATGCACAATTATTTTAACACTTACGCTTTGATTGTAGACGAGTAAATGACTTCCACTTCAATGCTGATCGTTTACTCCCAGCCACCGAGGCTCCAAAGAAATACACACTAGTAGATGAAATTCAGCAAGTTGATAAATGAACACACCTATCTGAGGAAAAGCCCGGGAGTCACGTTCCTTAGCAACCAGATTGCCCAGCCATCGGTTCCATCCACTGACAGTGTAGCAGCTAGCAGTTTGTAATGGAACGCTGTTGAATATTATAATACCAGCCAGCAGCTACACTGTCAATCTTACTATCTCTGCTGTCAATGGTTCCATATATCCACCAGGGGGAACCAAAAGTTGTATGGTCTGCACAGTACTCGGGTCTATCATTACTACCAGAGTGGATTACCGGAGAGCAACCCCCCCACCAAAAAAAAAAACTCTTCGGATCTGCACGAATTACACAAGTAGCCCAAAATGCCGGGGAAAAAGCGGAATGCGCTGAAAAGCACGCCGTTTGCACGCTTGATTTCTATAGGTACACCATAGAAAGCATACTAACAAACTGTATGAGCGCCTGGTACAGCAGCTGCACCAAAGCTGCCAGAAAAGCTTTACGGTGTGTTGGGAAGATGGCACAGGACATTGTTGGCACTGAGTTGCCATCTGTGGATCTGCTATACAACAGTCGCTGTGCCAGAAGGGTCAAAAAAGGATGTCACTCACCCCGCACATCACTTGTTTAAACTCCTCCCATCAGGCAGGCACTTCAGATCTATACGCACACGTACCAACAGACTTAAAAACAGTTTCCTTCCAACTGCAATGAACTTATTGAACTCTCATATCTCCATAGTCTGAGATATGACATGTGCAATACATTGTTTTTTTCTTCAATCCATAACCTGTACATATTGCTTGATTTACATATCGTTTCTGTTAAGTGAATTGATGTTCATTTTGTATATATTACAGTTGTGCTTGAAAGTTTGTGAACCTTTTAGAATTTTCTATATTTCTGCATAAATATGTCCTAAAACTGTCACGGTCCAGTCCAGTCTTAGATTGTGGGACTTCCATGCAGGCTCCAGGCTGGATCCAGGACAGGAATTCTGATCTGCCTTGCTGAAGGCCATTTCCTGAAGTGGCACTCCCACACCTGCTACCACTCCTCTCCCATCAGCCAGGGCTTTTTAAGAACTGTTTGGAGCTACTCCATTTGCTGACTTTTTGGCCGCTTGGTAACATGCAGAGGCTCTGTCGGATGTGGGTGGTCTGGAGTGGTCTTCCAAAGCAGCAACTTTTTGGTTTTCTTTGTCTTGATTGTCAGGGTTAGAGTAGTTTGAGTGGAGGGAATATTCTGTGAGAGTATCCGCCGACGGCCTGTATGGGTCCAGTAGACGATACACTTTCACATATTCTTTACCATGGTGGGAAGTCAGGGGGAAGATTGTTGGAGTATGGATGACTTAGATGAAGATGATGGTAGTTGGCAGTTAAGGAAGTGTGGCAGCGGGGGCGTGGTCAAGCGCCGGTCTGTGACAGGAGGGCAGAGTCAGGGAAGGTAAGTGACAGAATCACTTCACCTGAGAGCTATTAACCTGTGTTTGTGTGTCTTCCCAGCAACCACGCCCTATATAAGGAGAGAGAGAGCAGAGGAAGTGAGCTCTCTCCTGCACCAGACGACTTGTGTGTGTGTGTGTCTAAACCTGAAAAGGAACACAATAAATGTTTTTTTTGAACTCAGTTCTGTCCTGCCGTACTTCTGTGCTCCACCCACCTGCTCTGACCTCTACAGTGGTGCTGAAACCCGGGATCTGGAGCACAGCAGCCTCACAGCCCCATGGAGTCCTCCCCGTTTGTTGAACTGGCCCACGCCCTTGCCACGGCCCAGCAAAGCCAGCACCAGGCGCTACTCACCCTCTGAAAGGAGCAAGAAGAGCGGTTCGAGGCCCTGGTGTTGGCCCAACAAGAAGATCGACAGGCATTCCGGCTCCTCCTCGCGTCGGCGGGGTCCACCAGCGCTCCTGCCGCGGGCCCGTCTCCCCTCACTGTCACCAAGATGGGCCCGCAGGATGACCCCGAGGCGTTCATCACGCTCTTTGAGCAAGTTGCCGAAGCCTCGGGGTGGCCGATGGAGCAGCGCGCGGCGCGCCTCCTCCCCCTGCTCACGGGAGAAGCACAGCTGGCCGCGCTACAGCTCCCCGCCGACCGCCGGCTGGCCTACGCGGACCTCCGCCGGGCCGTCCTCCAGCGCGTGGGGCGCACTCCAGAACAGCAGCGCCAGCGCTTCCGCGCGCTACGCTTGGAGGAAGTCGGCCGGCCGTTCGCGTTTGGCCAGCAGCTCCGGGACGCCTGCTGGCGGTGGCGGAGGGCCAACAACCGCGACGCCGAAGGAATCCTCGACCAGGTGGCGCTGGAACAGTTCGTCGCTCGCTTGCCAGCAGGAACGGCAGAGTGGGTCTGGTGCCACCGCCCGGCGTCGTTGGATCAAGCAGTCGAGCTGGCAGAGGACCATTTGGCGGCTGTCCCGGCGGCAGGACAGCAGATGACATCATCTCTTCTCTCCTCTTCTCTCTCTCTCCCTCCTCCTGTGTCCCGTCCTCGCCCCATTCCCCCACCGCGGAGGCGGGGGCCGGCTCCTCCCCAGCCGGCCCGGCGCACCCGCGGTGCCCTCCCGTCTCTCCCTTCTGTGTCTGTCTCTCCCCCACCTCAGGTGAGTGAGCCCCAGATCACCGGTGCAGAGGGAAAGCCCGGGCCGGTTTGCTGGCGCTGCGGGGAGCCGGATCACCTTCAACAGCAGTGCACAGCAATGGAAGTGGGCGCGGTGGTTCGGATCCCCGACGCGCCAGAGGCCGCCCGCGATCGGGCCGGAGCGTATCGCATACCGGTGAGTATCCAAGGGGCTACATATCAGGCGTTGGTGGATTCTGGTTGTAATCAGACCTCAATTCACCAAAGCCTGGTTCAAAACGAGGCATTGTGGGGAGCACAAGGGGTGAAGGTTTTGTGTGTGCATGGGGATGTTCACCGCTACCCTTTGGTGTCAGTCCACATTATTTTCAGAGGGGAAAAATTTATAGTGAAGGCGGCGGTTAATCCCCGCCTTACCCACTCTTTAATTTTGGGGACTGATTGGCCGGGATTTCGGGGTTTAATGACGCGCCTAGTAGAGAGTGGGTCCTGCCAGTTGACAGGGGGAGGGCCCGGTGTCGCTTTGGCGGGAGCAGCTGTCGCAGAGCCGTCTACGTCATCTCCGCGTCAGAGCGAGGAGCCGCTGGCTCCTCCTCTCTCTATTGGGGAATCCCTCGCGGATTTCCCATTAGAGCAGTCGCGAGACGAGACTCTGCGACATGCGTTTGACCAAGTGAGAGTAATCGATGGTCAAACGCTCCCGCCGAACGCCACCCCGTCCTACCCTTACTTCGCGATTTTGAAGGATAGATTATACCGAGTGACGCAGGACACTCAAACTAAAGAGCGAGTCACGTAGCTTTTGATTCCAAAGAGCCGCCGGGAATTGGTATTCCAGGCGGCTCACTTTAATCCCATGGCTGGACACTTGGGGCAGGATAAAACACTAGCCCGAATAATGGCCCGATTCTATTGGCCAGGGATTCGCGGCGATGTCCGTAGGTGGTGTACGGCATGCCGTGAATGCCAGTTAGTAAATCCAGCGGCCATTCCAAAAGCGCCTTTGCGCCCTCTACCATTAATCGAGACCCCGTTTGAGAGAATTGGGATGGATCTCGTCGGGCCATTAGATCGGTCAGCACGAGGGTACCGCTTTATATTAGTTCTGGTGGACTATGCAACGCGATACCCGGAAGCAGTGCCTCTGCGCAATATCTCAGCACGCAGTATTGCAGAGGCACTCTTCCGCGTCATCTCCCGAGTTGGAATCCCGAAAGAGATTCTGACTGACCAAGGCACTACGTTTATGTCACGAACACTGCGCGAACTGTATGGGTTATTGGGGATTAAGCCGATCCGCACCAGCGTATATCACCCACAAACGGACGGTTTAGTGGAACGGTTCAACCGCACCCTCAAAAATATTATTAAGAAATTCGTAAGTGAGGACGCACGTAATTGGGATAAGTGACTCGAACCCTTGCTGTTCTCAGTGCGAGAGGTCCCCCAAGCCTCCACGGGGTTCTCCCCGTTCGAATTATTATATGGGCGTAAACCGCGCGGCATCCTGGACGTGCTGCGGGAAAATTGGGAGGAGGGACCTTCACAAAGTAAGAACGAAATTCAGTACGTTATGGACCTGCGCGCAAAACTCCACACGCTCACCCACCTAACTCAGGAGAATTTGCGGCAGGCCCAGGAACGGCAAGCCTGCCTGTACAACAAGGGTACGCGCCTTAGAGAGTTCACTCCGGGAGATAAAGTACTCGTACTGTTGCCCACGTCGAGCTCCAAATTGATCGCCAAGTGGCAAGGGCCCTTTGAGGTCACACGGCGAGTCGGGGACGTCGACTATGAGGTGAGGCGAACAGACAGGGGTAGGGCGCTACAGATCTACCACCTCAATCTGCTAAAACTCTGGAACGAGGAGGTCCCCGTGGCGTTGGTGTCGGCAGTTCCGGAGAAGGCGGAGCTGGGGCCGGAGGTTCAAAAAGGGACATTGGCATCACGTACCTCTCCGGTCCCCTGTGGAGACCACCTCTCCCCGACCCAACTCACGGAGGTCGCCCAGTTGCAGGCCGAGTTTTCGGATGTGTTCTCGCCCCTGCCCGGTCGCACTAACCTCATAGAACACCACATAGAGACGCCCCCAGGGGTGGTAGTGCGTAGCCGCCCTTACAGGCTACCCAAACACAAAAAAAAGGTGGTTTGGGAAGAACTTCAGGCCATGCTCGAAATGGGCATCGTCAAGGAGTCCCACAGTGACTGGAGCAGCCCAGTGGTCTTGGTTCCCAAGGCCGACGGCTCGGTCCAGTTCTGTGTGGACTATAGAAAAGTCAACGCGGTGTCTAAATTCGACGCGTACCCAATGCCTCGTATTGATGAGCTGCTCGATCGACTAGGCATGGCTCGTTTTTACTCGACACTGGATTTGACGAAGGGATATTGGCAGATCCCCTTGACTCCATTATCCCGGGAGAAAACGGCCTTTTCCACACCGTTTGGCTTACACCAGTTCGTCACACTTCCGTTTGGGCTGTTTGGGGCGCCCGCTACGTTTCAGCGGCTGATGGACAGGGTCCTCCGGCCCCACGCCACCTATGCGGCCGCGTACTTGGATGATATTATCATTTATAGTAATGACTGGCAGTGGCACCTGCAACACCTGAGGGCCGTCCTTAGGTCGCTGAGGCGGGCGGGACTCACTGCCAACCCAAAGAAGTGTGCGATTGGGCGGGTGGAAGTACGGTATCTGGGCTTCCACTTGGGCAATGGGCAGGTACGTCCCCAAATTAATAAGACAGCAGCGATTGCGGCCTGCCCGAGGCCCAAGACCAAAAAGGGGGTGAGACAGTTCCTGGGGCTGGCTGGCTACTATCGTAGGTTTATACCTAATTATTCGGACGTCACCAGCCCGCTGACTGACCTCACTAAAAAGGGGGCGCCAGATCCGGTCCAGTGGACGGAGCAGTGTCAGAGGGCTTTCTCTGAGGTAAAGGCTGCACTGTGTGGGGGGCCACTTTTACACTCCCCTGACTTCTCTCTCCCTTTTACGTTACAGACGGATGCGTCGGACAGAGGGCTGGGGGCCGTTTTGTCCCAGCAGGTGGAGGGGGAGGACCGCCCGGTCCTGTACATCAGTCGGAAGCTGTCAGTGCGTGAGGGGCACTACAGCACGATTGAGAAGGAGTGCCTGGCGATCAAGTGGGCGGTCCTCACCCTCCGTTACTACCTGCTGGGGCGCCCTTTCACCCTCTGTTCGGACCACGCGCCCCTCCAGTGGCTCCACCGCATGAAGGATGCCAACGCGCGGATCACCCGTTGGTATCTGGCACTCCAACCCTTCAACTTCAAGGTGGTCCACAGGCCGGGGGCGCAGATGGTCGTGGCGGACTTCCTCTCCCATCAAGGAGGGGGGGAGTCGGCTGCAGGCCGGACGGGCGCCCGGCCTGAGTCGGGCGGTGGGGGTATGTGGCAGCGGGGGCGTGGTCAAGCGCTGGTCTGTGACAGGAGGGCGGAGTCAGGGAAGGTAAGTGACAGAATCACTTCACCTGAAAGCAATTAACCTGTGTTTGTGTGTCTTCCCAGCAACCACGCCCTATATAAGGAGAGAGAGAGCAGAGGAAGTGAGCTCTCTCCTGCACCAGATGACTTGTGTGTGTGTGTGTGTGTCTAAACCTGAAAAGGAACACAATAAATGGTTTTTTTGAACTCAGTTCTGTCCTGCCGTACTTCTGTGCTCCACCCACCTGCTCTGACCTCTACAGGAAGATATATAAAGCTAAGCGGTTGAAGAAAAGCAATGTGAGTGAGGAGAAATGGAATGTTGTTGTGAGGTTTGAAGAGGGAGGAGTGAAAAATATGGATCCAATAAAGCTGACGAAAATAATTAAGAATCAGATTGGGGAAGGGGTGGCATGGTGGTGTAGTGGTTAGCACTGTTGCCTCACAGCAAGAAGGTCTGGGTTCGAGCCCCATGCCCAGTGAGGGCCTTTCTGTGCGGGGTTAGCATGTTCTCCCTGTGTCCACGTGGGATTCCTCCAGGGTGCTCCGGTTTCCCCCACAGTCCAAAGGCATGCAGGTTAGGTTAACTGGTGACTCTAAATTGACCGTAGGTGTGAATGTGAGTGTGAATGGTTGTCTGTGTCTATGTGTCAGCCCTGTGATGACCTGGTGACTTGTCCAGAGTGTACTCTGCCTTTCACCCGTAGTCAGCTGGGATAGGCTCCAGCTTGCCTGCGACCCTGTAGAACAGGATAAAAGCGGCTAGAGATAATGAGATGAGATGAGGTTGGGGAAGTTAAATATGCAAGAATTTTGAATGATGGCAATTTATTAATTGGATGTATCTCTGAAGAACAGGTTGGAAGAGCTGAAAATTTGTAAGCAGTTGGGAAAGCAAAGGTAGTGAAGATTGTGAGAGTTGGTGATCAAGGAAGTAAAGGGGTGATTTATGGGATTCCTTTATCAATGGGGATGAATGATCTAGTTAAGTATTTAAAGGAAAAGTGTGATGCTGTTCAGAGTGCAAAATGATTGACATGGGGAATTGAGAAAAAGTAAGCTGAATCAGTTTTAATTCAGTTCAGTACTAAAGAGATGCCTACAGAGCTATATTTTGGGTATATGAGATATAGTGTGAGAGAATTTATTCATAAACCAATGCGATGTTTCGGGCATGTAGCTAAAATGTGTAAAGGGGAGAAAAGGTGTGCAAAATGTAGTGGAGCTCATGATTATGGGGAGTGTGGAGAGAAAACAAAACCTAAATTGTAATTGTGGAGGGGCACAGAATGCAACTTACTGGGGGTGTGAAGTAATGAGAAGGAAGACGGAGATTTATAATGTGAAAATGAAGAACAAAGTTACCTATGCAGAAGCAGTTAAAAGGGTGGCGCAAACGAGGGTTAATGGAAGAAATGTCAGAGGGGAAGTAGCCACAGGGAAAGTATGGATGCAAAGACAAGAATCTGTTAAAGAGAAGGAGAAAAAGGAGTGGGAGGAAAAGATGGACCTAGTTATCTTCATTGCAGGGGTGATTAATGCAACAGCTGAGGTTAAATCAAAAACTGAAAGGATACAAATTATTACAAAGGCAGCAATTCAACATTTGGGGATGGCAGGTTTAAAATGGGAAGAGGTGCAAGATGGTCTTAGTGTGACATCAACAAGCCAGGAAGGAAATAGTGTAGGATGATTATATTGATTATGTTACTTTTACAATGGAATGCAAGGAGTTTGTTAGCAAATGGTCAAGATTTTAAACAGTTTATAGATAATAGGAGTGTAAAACCAGATGTAATGTGTATCCAAGAAACTTGGTTAAAACCTAGATTTGATTTTGTTTTAGCTAATTATATTGTCATTAGACGAGACAGAGAGCAAGGAAGTGGTGGGGGCTGTGCTACCTTTGTAAGGCAGGGTGTGCCTTACAGGGTGTTGGGTACAGGTAAGGAACAAGAATATGTGGTAGTGGAAGTATGGGCTGATAAAAAGAAAATAGTAGTAATAAATTATTATAACCCTTGTAAACTGTTAGAATTAAATGAACTAGAGGAAATAGAAGGACAGGATAGAGAATGTTATATTGTGTGGAGATTTTAATGCTCATAATACTATGTGGGGAGGGGAAAAGACAGACAATAATGTACAGGTGATTGAGGAGATAATGAATGATAGGAATTTAGTTTGTGTGAATGATGGTAGAAGGACTAGGATAGATATAAGAACTGGTAAAGAATCAGTACTAGACCTCACGTTTTTGTCCAGCAAATTAGTGCCAAAGTGGGAGTGGGAAGTGTATGGAAAAAGCACTATTGGAAGTGACCGTTATCCAATTATATGTAAACTGGATGTTGATATAAGGTTGAGCACAGAAGATAGTCATGGAAAGTGGATTTTCAAAAAGGCAGACTGGGAGAGATTTGTGGAAATAAGTGATTTGTATATTAGTTCAGTCCAAGAAACAGATGATGTTGATGAAATTGAGTTGTGACAGAGTATTAATATGGCTACAATACCAAAAAGTTCAGGAAAACTAGTAAGAAAAGCGGTCCCATGGTGGAATGTTAAATGTCTCATTCATCTCATCTCATTATCTCTAGCCGCTTTATCCTGTTCTACAGGGTCACAGGCAAGCTGGAGCCTATCCCAGCTGACTACGGGCGAAAGGCGGGGTACACCCTGGACAAGTCGCCAGGTCTGGGAAGGTGTGAAAACCATCACAGGCCATGATACAAAGACCAGAGTCATTGAGGGGACAGTGGAGAGGGCGAATGAGTTGAATGACTTTTTCAATCAGTTCAACCAGCCCACGTCCCCCCCACCCTCTCCCTCACTGCAGCCATCTCTCCTTCTTCCCTCAACACACCTCCCCACAGTCATCACAGCAGCCTCCTCCCCCACCTCAACACAGACTCCTCCATGCATTACTGCAGACCAGGTCAGAGGTCAACTGAGGAAGCTTCACCCCAGGAAAGCAGCAAGCCTGGACAAGGTGTGTCCCCAACTACCGAAGACCTGTGCTGCTGAACTGGGTGAACCACTCCAACGTATCTTCAACCTTAGCCTGCAGCTGGGGAGAGTGCCCACCCTCTGGAAGGCATCCTGGATCGTTCCAGTTCCCAAAAAGAATTGGCCCAGTGAGCTGAACGACTTCCGACCGGTGGCACTCACTTCACATCTGATGAAGACGTCGGAGCGGCTCTTCCTCAGCCTCCTCAGACCCCAGGTACAACATGCCCAGGACTGTCTGCAGTTTGTGTACCGGGCAGGTGTCGGTGTGGAAGACGCCATCCTCTACCTGCTACACCGAGCCCGCTTTCATCTGGATAAGGGAAGTGGCACAGTGAGGATCCTCTTTTTGGACTTCTCTAGTGCCTTCAACACCATCCAGCCCCTATTGCTTCAGGACAAACTGAACAGGATGCGAGTGGACCCCTGCCTGGTCACCTGGATCTCCAGCTACCTCACTGACAGGCCGCAGTACGTCAGGCTGAAGGACATCACATCTGACACTGTGATTAGCAGCACTGGAGCACCCCAGGGCATGGTGCTGGCCCCTCTTCTCTTCACCCTGTACACCGCAGACTTCTGCTACAACTCGGAGCTGTGTCACATTCAGAAGTTTGCTGATGACACAGCCATCGTTGGGTGTATCAGTGATGACCGAGAGGAGGAATATAGGAGCCTGGTGAGGGACTTTGCTGTGTGGTGCAACAGGAACCATCTGCAGCTCAACACCTCGAAGACCAAGGAGCTGGTCATTGACTTTGGGAAGTCCAGACCAAGGTCACGACCAGTTCTGATTGAGGGAGTCGAGGTGGAGGCTGTGGATTCCTACAAGTACCTCGGGCTGTGGCTGGACAGCAACACCAAACACTTATACAGGAAGGGACAGAGCAGGCTATACTTCCTTAGGAGGCTGCGGTCCTTTAACATCTGCAGGAAACTCCTGTGGATGTTCTATCAGTCTGTGGTCGCCAGTGTCCTGTTTTACACTGTGGTGTGCTGGGGGGGCAACACATCCAAGAAGGACACATCCAAGCTGGACAAACTGATCAGGTGGGCCAGCTCTGTGGTCGGCATGAAGCTGGACTCTCTGGTGATGGTGGCAGAGAAGAGGTCTATGGACAAACTATTGAACATCATGGACGATGCCAGTCACCCTCTGCACACCGTCATCAGCAACCAGAGGAGCCTGTTCAGTGACAGAATGCTCCTTCCCAAGTGCAGGATGAACAGACTCAAAAACTCCTTTGTCCCTCACGCCATCAGACTGTACAACTCCTCTCTGGGGGGGAGGAGGGGTAACAGGAGGACAGAGGATGGGAAGGAGCAGTAGCCTAGCCTAACAATAAGCAATACCGGACAATGTGCAATATAAAGTGCAATATCTCTCCTACCGCTGACCCCCCTTATCCCCACCTTCCCCCCTCCTCTTTTCCTCATATCTTATTCTTTTTATATATTTGTATATGTAAATACTTCTAGATAAATTAAAATAAATTTTCTCTATTTCTTTTCTCTGTTTATCTGTAATGATGCTGCTGGAATCTTAATTTCCCTGAGGGAACCCACCCAAAGGGATCAATAAAGTTTTATCTCATCTAATCTAATATAGCACGATATAGTGCACTAAGGTGGTAGTCCTGTAGATGGCAGCAATGCAACTTTTTGGATGCCGGATGCTGTAAAACCTCAAAGAAGTACTCCATTTGCCAGACTGTCTCTTGTAGACTTTCCTCACCTTGCTACAGCTCATTGGTATTGTGTCTTCTTGATTCCCCATGCCTGAATTTTTCCTTGTTTTTTGTTGTTTTCCTGTCCAGTTTTTTGTCCCCGTTTTTGCCTGTCTGTTCTTGTGGATTGTGTATCTTGCTACCTTTGCCTGGATTTCCCTTGTCCCTGTGTTCATCAGTTTTTGTGAAGATTTTTCTGTCCTGTTTTTTTTTTTTTTTGTCCCTGATTGTGTCTTCCTCCTCCTCTCTGTTTTTGACCTCCTGGCCTGTTTTTTGACGACTGATTTTTGCCTGAGTCCTACTGTACCTTTTGCCTTTCTGCCATCTTTAATGAAGTAGAAGTTTTCTCTTTACACTGCCTGTTTTCTGAGTCTGCTCTTGGGTCCTCACTTCACCATTTGTGACAAACATCAGATTTTCACACAAGTCCTAAAAGTAGATAAAGAGAACCCAGTTAAACAAATTAGACAAAAATATCATACTTGGTCATTTATTTATTGAGGAAAATGATCCAATATTACATATCTGTGAGTGGCAAAAGTATGTGAACCTTTGCTTTCAGTATCTGGTGTGACCCCCTTGTGCAGCAATAACTGCAACTAAACACTTCCGATAATTGTTGATCAGTCCTGCACACCAGCTTGGAGGAATTTTAGCCCATTCCTCTGTACAGAACAGCTTCAACTCTGGGATGTTGGTGGGTTTCCTCACATGAACTGCTTGCTTCAGGTCCTTCCATAATATTTTGATTGGATTAAGGTCAGGAATTTGACATGGCCATTCCAAAACATTAACTTTATTCTTCTTTAACCATTCTTTGGTTGAACGACTTGTGTGCTTTGGGTCGTTGTCTTGCTTCATAACCCACCTGCTCTTGAGATTCAGTTCATGGACAGATGTCCTGATATTTTCCTTTAGAAGTGGCTGGTATAATTCAGAATTCATTGTTCCATCAATGATGGCAAGCTGTCCTGGCCCAGATGCAGCAAAACAGGCCCAAACCATGATACTACCCCCACCATGTTTCACAGATGGGATAAGGTTCTTATGCTGGAATGCAATGGTTTTCTTTCTCCAAACATCACGCTTCTCATTTAAACCAAAAAGTTCTATTTTGGTCTCATCTGTCCACAAAACATTTTTCCAATCGCCTTCTGGTTTGTCCACATGATCTTTAGCGAACTGCAGATGAGCAGCAGTGTTCTTTTTGTTGAGCAGTGGCTTTCTCCTTGCAGCCCTGCCATGCACACCATTGTTGTTCAGTGTTCTCCTGATGGTGGACTCATGGACATTAATATTAGCCAATGTGACCGAGGCCTTCAGTTGCTTAGAAGTTACCCTGCGGTCCTTTGTGACCTCGCCGACTATTACATGCCTTGCTCTTGGAGTGATCTTTGTTGGTCGACCACTCCTGGGGAGGGTAACAATAGTCTTGAATTTCCTCCATTTGTACACAATCTGTCTGACTGTGGCTTGGTGGAGTCCAAACTCTTTAGAGATGGTCTTGTAGCCTTTTCCAGCCTGATGAGCATCAACAACACTTTTTCTGAGGTCCTCAGAAATCTTTGTTCATGGCATGATACACTTCCACAAACGTGTTGTGAAGATCAGATTTTGATGGATCCCTGTTCTTTAAATAAAACAGGGTGCCCACTCCCACTTGATTGTCATTCCATTGATTGAAAACACCTGACTCTGATTTCACCTTAAAATTAACTGCTAATCCTAGAGGTTCACATACTTTTGCCAAACACAGATATGTAATATTGGGTCATTTTCCTCAATAAATAAATGACCAAGGATAATATTTTTGTCTCATTTGTTTAACTGGGTTCTCTTTATCTACTTTTAGGACTTGTGTGAAAATCTGATTATGTTTTCGGTCATACTTATGCAGAAATATAGAAAATTCTAAAGGGTTCACAAACTTTCAAGCACCATTATATATTTATTACTTATCACCTTTCCTAGCTCTCAGGTATTTACTTCGGGTTTTTTTTATTTTTTTATTTTGTCTTAATATTTTTCACCTTAAATTTTTGTACCTCTGCACCTTAACTTTTTGCACCTTTGGGACCAGCACAAAAGAAATTTCTTTGTGCCTTAACAGTGACAATGAGGTGCTTGAACTTGAACTTCAGTTGCATTGTGTTCACGATAATTTCCAGGGTGCCAATAACTGTAACACGTGTTTTTGTTGAAAATAGTTATTTCTTGATGAGGGATTTGTGTTTCTCTGAATAAATTAACTTTAATTAAAGGCTGGGCTTTTCTCAATTTTTTCAGTGTGAGATGAAGCTACTTGACCAAAGGTGGATTTTTTTTGAACCCTTTTTTCTCAACTTTATAAGGAGTGCCAATAATTGTAGAGGGAACTGTACATGCTGTACACTTTCTCAGTGATATGGTTTATATAATGTGTTTAGCAACATACAGTATTTCTTCCCTTCACAGACCTTCAAGATTCCTTTATTGTCACTGCCCCATACAGTACAGTGAAATTGAAGCAAGCAATCCAGTTGGTGTATTCAAACAACACTTAGTATTAAGGGGGGGGGGGGGGGGAAGTCAGATCTGTACAAGATAAATATTCAAGTAAAAAGATAAACAAATCTATAAGTCAATAAAAAAGATAAACATGTCTTTTCAAGAACTGCTTAAAAAATAGTTCTCTATTTCTATCTTGGGTGTGATCTATGTGTGGCAGCGGGGGCATGGTCAAGCGCCGGTCTGTGACAGGAGGGCAGAGTCAGGGAAGGTAAGTGGCAGAATCACTACACCTGACGTCAATTAACCTGTGTTTGTGTCTTCCCAGTGACCGCGCCCTACTTAAGGAGGGAGAGCGAGAGCAGAGAGAGCTCTTCCCCGAACCAGACACCGGTTGTGTGTGTGTATCTGCGATTATACGTCAATTGTTCACTGGAAAGTGTGACAATAAGAAACGCATTATCAACCTGAACTCTGTCCTGCCGTCTTCTGTGCTCCGCCCTTCCGTGAGAACCGCTACTGTGGTGCCAAAACCCGGGATTATCTGGAGCGCAGAAGCCGACCAGCCCCATGGAGTCCTCCCCATTCACCGACCTGGTCCACGCCCTCGCCACGGCCCAGCAAAGCCAGCACCAGGCGCTAGTCACCCTCCGAAAGGAGCAGGAACAGCAGTTCGAGGCCCTGGTGTTGGCCCAGCAAGAAGATCGTCAGGCATTCCGGCACCTCCTCGTGTCGGCGGGGTCTACCGACAGTCCCACCGCGGGCCCATCCCCCCTCACCCTAACAAAGATGGGCCCGCAAGACGACCCCGAGGCATTCATCACGCTCTTTGAGCAAGTCGCGGAGACCTCGGGGTGGCCGATGGATCAGCGCGCGGTGCGCCTCCTCCCCCTGCCAACAGGAGAGAAGCAGCTGGCCATGCTACAGCTCCCCGCCGACCGCCGGCTGGCCTACGCGGACCTTCGCCGGGCCGTCCTCCAGCATGTGGGGCGCACCCCCGAGCAGCAGCGTCAGCGCTTCCACGCTTTGCGCTTGGAGGATGTCGGCTGGCCGTTCGCGTTTGGCCAGCAACTCCGGGACGCCTGCTGGCGGTGGTTGAGGGCCGACAACTGCGACGCCGAGGGGATCATCGACCAGGTGGTAGTGGAACAATTCATCGCACGCTTGCCATCAGGAACTGCAGAGTGGGTCCAGTGCCACTGCCCGGCATCGCTGGATCAGGCCATCAAGCTGGCGGAGGACCATTTGGCGGCTGTCCCGGCGGCAGAACAGCAGACAGCCTCTTCTCTCCTCTCCTCTCTCTCTCCCTCTCCTCCTGTGCCCCGTCCTCGCCCCATTCCCCCACTACGGAGGTGGGGGCCAGCGCCACCCCAGCCGGCCCGCTGCACCCGCAGTGCCCTCCCATTTCTCCCTTCTGTGTCTGTCTCTCCCCCCCCCTCCGGTGAGTGAGCCCCAGAACACCGGTGCGGAGAGGAAGCCCGGGCCGGTTTGCTGGCGCTGCGGGGAGCCGGGCCACCTCCAACAGCAGTGCACGGTAATGGAGGTGGGCGCGGTGGTTCGGATCTCCGATGTGCCAGGAGCCGCCCTCGATTGGGCCGGAGCGTATCGCATACCGGTGAGTATTCAAGGGGATACATATCAGGTGTTGGTGAATTGTGGTTGTAATCAGACCTCAATTCACCAAAGCCTGGTGCAAGACGAGGCATTGGGGGGAGCACAGGGGGTGAAGGTGTTGTGTGTGCATGGGGATGTTCACAGCTACCCTTTGGTGTTGGTCCACATTTTTTTCTGAGGGGAAAAATTTATAGTAAAGGCGGCGGTTAATCCTTGCCTCACCCACTCGATAATTTTGGGGACTGATTGGCCGGGATTCAGGGAGTTGATGAGTCATTTAGTGAAGAGTGGGTCCTGCCATAGGTCAGCAGGGGGAGGTCCCGGTGTCGCCTTCGCGGGAGCAGCTGTCACAGAGCCGTCTACGTCATCTCCGCGTCAGAGTGAGGAGCCACAGGCTCCTCCTCCCTCTCTCGGGGAATCCCTGGTGGATTTCCTGTTAGAGCAGTCGCGAGACGAGACTCTGCGACATGCGTTTGACCAAGTGAGAGTAATCGATGGTCAAATGCTCCCGCCGAACGCCACCCTGTCCTTCCCCTATTTTTCTATTATGAAAGATAGATTATACCGAGTGACGCAGGACACTCAGACGAAAGAGCAAATCACACAGCTTTTGATTCTAAAAAGCCGCCGGGAATTGGTATTCCAGGCAGCTCACTTTAATCCCATGGCTTGACACTTAGGGCAAGATAAGACACTAGCCTGAATAATGGCCCGATTCTATTGGCCGGGGATTCGCGGCAATGTCCGTAGGTGGTGTGCAGCGTGCCGTGAATGCCAGTTAGTAAATCCAGCGGCCATTCCAAAAGCGCCTTTGCGCCCTCTACCATTAATCGAGACCCCGTTCGAAAGAATTGGGATGGATCTCATCGGGCCATTAGATCGGTCAACACGAGGGTACCGCTTTATATTAGTTCTGGTGGACTATGCAACGCGATACCCAGAAGCAGTGCCTCTCCGCAATATCTCAGCACGCAGTATTGTGGAGGCACTCTTCCGCATCATCTCCCGAGTTGAAATCCTGAAAGAGATTCTGACTGATCAAGGCACCACATTTATGTCACGGACACTGAACGAACTGTATGGGTTAATAGGGGTTAAGCCGATCCGCACCAGCGTGTATCACTCACAAACGGACGGTTTAGTTGAACGGTTCAATCGCACCCTCAAGAATATAATTAAAAAATTCGTAAGTGAGGACGCACGTAATTGGGATAAGTGGCTTGAGCCCTTGTTGTTTTCAGTGTGAGAGGTCCCCCAAGCCTCCACGGGGTTCTCCCTGTTCGAATTATTATATGGGCGTAAGCCGCGCGGCATTCTAGATGTGCTGTGAGAAAATTGGGAGGAGGGACCTTCTCAAAGTAAAAACGAAATTCAATATGTTATGGACCTGCGTGCAAAACTCCACACACTCACCCACCTAACCCAGGAGAATTTGCGGCAGGCCCAAGAACGGGAAACCCGCCTGTACAACAAGGGTACGCGCCTTAGGGAGTTCGCACCGGGAGATAAAGTACTCATACTGTTGCCCACATCGAGCTCCAAATTGATCGCCAAGTGGCAAGGACCCTTTGAGGTCACACGACAAGTCGGGGACATCGACTACGAGGTGAGGCAAACAGACAGGGGTGGGGCGCTACAGATTTACCACCTCAATCTGCTCAAACTCTGGAATGAGGATGTCCCCGTGGTGTTGGTGTCAGTAGTTCTAGAGAAGGTGGAGCTGGGGCCGGAGGTTCAAAAGGGAGCATTGGCATCGCGTACCTCTCCGGTCCCCTGTGGAGACCACCTCTCCCCGACCCAACTCGCGGAGGTCGCCCAGTTGCAGACCGAGTTTTTGGACGTGTTCTCGCCCCTGCCCGGCCACACCAACCTCATAGAGCACCACATTGAGACGCCCCTGGGGGTGGTAATGCGTAGCCGCCCTTACAGGCTACCTGAATACAAGAAAAAGGTGGTTCGGGAAGAACTCGAGGGCATCGAAATGGGCACCGTCGAGGAGTCCCACAGTGACTGGAGCAGCCCGGTGGTCTTGGTACCCAAGGCCGATGGGTCGGTCCAGTTCTGTGTGGACTATAGAAAAGTCAACGCGGTGTCTAAATTTGATGCGTACCCAATGCCTCGTATTGATGAGTTGCTCGATCGACTCGGCACGGCTCGCTTTTATTCGACACTGGATTTAACAAAGGGTTATTGGCAGATCCCCTTGACTCCACTATCCTGAGAAAAAACGGCCTTTTCCACACCATTCGGCTTACACCAATTTGTCACACTTCCTTTTGGGCTGTTTGGGGCGCCTGCTATGTTTCAGCGGCTGATGGACAGGGTCCTCCGCCCCCACGCCACCTATGCGGCCGCCTACCTCGACGACATTATTGTCTATAGTAATGACTGGCCGAGGCACCTCGAACATCTGAGGGCCGTCCTTAGGTCGCTGAGGCAAGCAGGTCTCACAGCCAACCCGAAGAAGTGTGCGATTGGGCGGGTTGAAGTACGGCATCTGGGCTTCCACTTGGGCAATGGGAAATGGGCAATGTGTCCCCAAATTAACAAGACAGCAGCAATTGCGGCCTGCCTGAGGCCCAAGACCAAAAAGGGGGTGAGACAGTTCCTGGGGCTGGCTGGCTATTATCGTAGGTTTATACCTAATTATTCGGACGTCACCAGCCCACTGACTGATCTGACTAAAAAGGGGGCACCAGATCCGGTCCAGTGGATGGAGCAATGCCAGCGGGCTTTTTCTGAGGTAAAGGCTGCACTGTGTGTGGGGCCACTTTTACACTCCCCTGACATTTCTCTCCCCTTTATGTTACAGACGGATGCATCGGACAGAGGGCTGGGGTCGGTTTTGTCCCAGGAGGTGGAGGGGGAGGACCGCCCAGTCTTGTACATCAGTCGGAAGCTGTCGGTGTGTGAGGGGCGCTACAGCACCATTGAAAAAGAGTGCTTGGCGATCAAGTGGGCGGTCCTCGCCCTCCGTTACTACCTGCTGGGACACCCTTTCACCCTCTGTTCGGACCACGCGCCCCTCCAGTGGCTCCACTGCATGAAGGATGCCAACGCAGGGATCACCCGTTGGTATCTGGCACTCCAACCCTTTAACTTCAAGGTGATCCACAGGCCCGGGGCGCAGATGGTGGTGGCGGACTTCCTCTCCCGTCGGGGGGGGGGGGGGGGGTCGGCTGCAGGCCGGAGTCGGGTGGTGGGGGTATGTGGCAGCGGGGGCATGGTCAAGTGCCGGTCTGTGACAGGAGGGCAGAGTCAGGGAAGGTAAGTGGCAGAATCACTACACCTGACGTCAATTAACCTGTGTTTGTGTGTCTTCCCAGTGACCGCGCCATACTTAAGGAGGGAGAGCGAGAGCAGAGAGAGCTCTTCCCCGAACCAGATGCCGGTTCTGTGTGTGTGTGTGTGTGTGTGTGTGTGTGTGTGTGTGTCTGCGGTTATACGTCAATTGTTCACTGGAAAGTGTGACAATAAAAAACGTATTATCAACCTGAACTCTGTCCTGCCGTCTTCTGTGCTCTGCCCTTCCGTGAGAACCACTACACTATGATACAGCAGATTATTGCACAGTAATAAGTGAATGTATTGCACAATTAGGCGTGATAATTGCACATTTGCCCACGTTGACAGAGTGCAGTTGAGCAGGAAAAATATAAATAAATAAATATAGGTGGTCGAAATAATAAGGTGCATGTGGTTGTAAAAATGTATACTATTCAGGTAAGAGGTAGGCATGTAGAGGTGTAGACAGTTGTGTTACCATTCAGTCCCGTTTCTGTCCGTACTGCTGGCATCTGTGTAGGTGACTGGCTTTGTTCAGTTTACATATGACACTCGGGTAAAAGCTGTTCCTTAGTCTATTTGTCCATGATGCAATGGACCTGAACTGTCTAGATTAGATTAACTTAGATTAGATTAGATAAAACTTTATTGATCCCTTTGGGCGGGTTCTCTCAGGGAAATTAAGATTCCAGCAGCATCATTACAGATAAACAGAGAAAATAAAAAAAACTTCTAGATAAATTAAAATAAATTATTTACATATACAAATATAAAAAGAATAAGATATGGGGAAGGGGGGGGCAGCGGCAGGAGAGATATTGCACTTTATATTGCACATTATATCTACCAGAGGGCAGTGGTTCAGGAAGATGGTGTTCAGGGTGGGAAGGGTCTTTTAAGATGTTAGTGGCTCTGCTGAGACAACGGGTAGTGTAGAGTTGCTTTAGAGAGGGCAGTGGGCATCCAATGATCTTCCATGCAGAGTTGATGACTCTTTGAAGGGCTTTCTTGTCTGCCACAGAGCTGCTGGTATACCACGTAGTGATGCAGTAGGTCAGCACACTCTTGATCAAGCAACAGTAGAAGGTCACTCGCAGCTACTCATGGAGGTTGTTCTTCTTGAGGATCCTCAGGAAGTACAGTTGCTGCTGTGCCTCTTTCACTGTTGCTGTGGAGTATGTGGTCCAGGTGAGATCCTCTGCAATGTGTGTGCCCAGGAACTTGAAAGTGGGCACTCTTTCCACTCTGACCCCGCTGATTAGCAATGGAGTGTAGTCCTTGTTGTGTTTTTGGAAGTCTATTATGAGTTCTTTTGTTTTTGATGGGTTCAGGGCTAGGTTGTTTTCTTCACACCACCTTGTCAGTTTTTGGACATCATCCCTGTAGGCTGTCTTGTCATCTCTTGAGATGAGTCCAACCATAGTTGTGTCATCCATGAACTTGATGATGGTGTTGGTAGGGTGGATGGGAGTGCAGTCGTGGGTGTAAATGGCATAGAGGAGGGGGCTCAGCATACAGCCCTGTGTACAGCCTCAGGGTTGGTATCTAGTTGGGAGTTGATGGCATTTAGCAGGTAGCCTTGTGTTGTGCTAGCATTAGCGTCCAGTGGAATGTAAACAGCTGTGATGATTACAGTGGTAAACTCTCTTGGAAGGTAGAAAGGCCTGCACTTAATCATCAGGCACTCCAGATCGGGAGAACAATGCCTTCCTACGATGATTGTGTTGGAGCACCTGTTGTTGTGTACGTAAACGCAGATCCCACCACCTTTGTTTTTATTGGAGTCTTTGGTTCTATCCCAGCGAAACATTGTGCAGCCTGCTAGCTCCGTAGCAGCATTGGGAATGTGCGGGTTTTTTCGTAGGCGCGCTGTTATTAGTAGAATGCAGAAGTCTTTTATGAGGTTGTTTGTGGAACTCTGGAGATGTAACTCGTCCATTTTGTTAGTGATGGATCTGGCGTTGGTGAGGAAAACGCTGGGAAGAGGTGGTTTGCGTGGTTGTTTCTTTAGCCTAGCAAGTAGGCCCAACCAGCATCTGCACTTTTGTTTCCTCTTTCTGTGCTGCCTTCGATGCTTGCCAGAACCGACAACAATCCACGGAGAGCCCGGTGTTCTGGCTATCTCCTCCAATATGTTGTATGTCTGCAGAAAATCTTTGTAACTGCTTGATTGCATCGATGTCCAATGTTCAAAATATCCAGTCAACTATAGATGGGATTTGCCTGACTAAACTTCATATTAATGAGCAGACAAACAAACAAAAACATACAAAAGACGCACCAGAGGGCGGCACGGTGGTATAGTGGTTAGCGCTGTCGCCTCACAGCAAGAAGGTCCGGGTTCGAGCCCCGTGGCCGGCGAGGGCCTTTCTGTGTGGAGTTTGCATGTTCTCCCCGTGTCCACGTGGGTTTCCTCCGGGTGCTCCGGTTTCCCCCACAGTCCAAAGACATGCAGGTTAGGTTAACTGGTGACTCTAAATTGACCGTAGGTGTGAATGTGAGTGTGAATGGTTGTCTGTGTCTATGTGTCAGCCCTGTGATGACCTGGCGACTTGTTCAGGGTGTACCCTGCCTTTCGCCCGTAGTCAGCTGGGATAGGCTCCAGCTTGCCTGCGACCCTGTAGGACAGGATAAAGCAGCTAGAGATAATGAGATGAGATGAGCAGTAAGCCATAATAAATGAAACAAAGTCGATATTTGGTGTGAGACGACCCTTTGCTTTAAAAAAAAAAAGTAGTCTCAGGTATAATGAGTGCAGTTTTATAAGGAAATGATCTGTAGGTTTTACTGAGCACCGGACCAGAGAGCGAAGAGCAGCTGTGTCTGTGCGTGCTGCCATCTTGGATTTTCTTACCTAACCTTATTTCACCCACCCCTGCCATACCTCTCCTTACTCAATGCACTTTCAATTACAGGTACAAGAAAAACTTTGTGAACCTTTTGAAATACTGCATTAATTACTCATAACACGTTGTCTGAACATGTCAAAGGACCCAGAGGTTGTTAGAGAACAGGACAACTGTAATTTGTACACTCTACAAAGTTGAGCTTTAAAAATGAAGAAGAAAACCATGATTGAGAAAAAACACACACATGAAATCCTGTTTTGAAGCATGGCAGATATTCAGCAAACCTGTAGAAAATAGTTCTCTAGTCTGATGAGAACAAAATTATATTTTTAAATTTGGTCTTGGCACAAAAACTACAGAAAACATCATCACCACAGTGGGAATTCTTTTCATCAACAGGGAAGGTCAAACTGGTAAACTCACATCCGGGTATACTACCACACTAATAAGCACATTTTGGAAATGACAGTTGGGTGTCCATATACCTTTGTCTATGTCATGCAACTTGTACATTTATTTGTTTGTTTGTTTATTATAGCTCAGCCTAAATGCCTTCATGCAGCGACTGAAGCTGCTCTCATGGTCATTGATGCTAAGAAACTTGTCCTCTTTCACCCCCTCGTCCTTCACAATTCTGATCAGGTAGTACACGTCTTGAATAATTTGCAAACACAACATATGATTGCACAATGTCATTCCGGTTATGAAATTATTCTCTTAGCTATTGCTAATCTTACTATCAAACCTGTGACATCACCTACTATTCTATCTACATTCACTGGATATGAGCAATTGCGCCCTCTGATTGGCTGCTCTACTACTAGGATATCAGCTCATATACTATGAGTAGAGAAAAACAAAATGGCAGAGTGTGTTGCTGAACCAAACGAGGAAGAAACAAAACCTCCAAAATTTTTATCAAGTATTTAAAAGAAATAGAAATAGCTAAAAGAATATAGGGTTCCCCACCCAATAGCGCTTGTTCCACACTCCAGCCCAGTTGGTGGCAGTAAGTTGGTTTGCCAACCTCCAAAAAAAAGTAAAGAAGAAGAAACCCCCCCAAAAATATAAAAAAGCAAGAAAATATGGAATAAAAGTATTTGATGATAAGAACATATCTTTATTTATTTTTCAAGAATTATTATAGCATTTTTCAGATGTAAATCCTCCACTCCTCCCACAGTTTATCACTGGCTGAGGGATCTTTTGGTCTACTCCAAGCTAGAGAAGATGAGGGCTACATTGCATGGCTCCACCACTAAATTCTACAAAATATGGAATCCTTAACATTTGAAATCAATTCAGTTCCCCTCTGCCAATCTGTAATCTGTATTGTACTCTTCTAGATGTATGTAGTCTTTGTGTGCTATAAGTTAGTGGAAATAACATTTAATATACACCTTCTGCTGGATCGTGTCATTCAGAAAGGTCCCCATATTTTTTTTTCCTCTCCCCTTTTTTGTTTCCATTTGTGAGTCTTTAATTGTAATCTGTACTGCTTCTATAAGTGTGTTTGTGTGTGTAAGTGTATTCATGTCCAAAATTTGACCCAGAATCTAAATACTAAGTCTTAATGGGTTATTCTTTTTGGGTCTTATAATTCTAATTCTGATTTCATGCTGTTGTTTGTAAAACATTCTATACATTGATATCATCATTGTATAATTTTGACTTGAAAAGAAAACCAATAAAAATAATTTGCAAAAAAAAGAATTATTATAGCATTTTTCACAAATTTCTACTGTCATTTTGCCAGTTTGTTTAAACTCTAAGCAGAAATTATTTTGTCGGACATTTTGTATAAAGTTTTTATTTATCGAATTTGCAAAGAATAAAATGAAAAATGCTCTGTTTCTCAAAATCTAGTGAATGTGGATAGAATAAAACAGTTATTCCACTCAATCTCATCGTGCATGGCTTATAGCCTACTCAGCGCTACACACCTTGTCAGCTTACAGCTCATGTATGACTCGATTTCATGGAATAACTGTTAAATATACCTGCAGTACTGATACACTGCTTGTTATGTAATTCTTCTGACCCTCCTCCTGATTGGCCAGAGCATGACTTTGCAGGACATCACTTTGAGTCTTAGCATTTGTCCAGATTTGTTTTCCATTCCTTTGGAACATGGAAAACGTGTTTGTTGATGATTCCTGCTCAAAACCCTCAGATGGTATTTTTCCTTGTGGCTACTCTGTTTGCTCTTTCCCTGATACTGTCTGGGAAGCTCATTCTTTCCCATTTAATTCCGCTCAAGCATCTGAGTTAGTGGATCTCACCAGAGCATGTCAACTCTTTGTTGATGAACCAGTCAGTATTTACCATGACTCTAGATATGCCTTTGGAGTAGTACATGACTTTGGTAAGATCTGGCATGCCCATGGTTTCTGCTCTGCTAATGGTAAGCCCATATCTCATTTCACTTTGATAGCTGATCTCACTGATGCTTGCACAAATCATGTAGCTATCATCAAAGTTAAAGGGCATGACACTTGAAACACACAAGTAGCTCAGGGCAATGGGTTAGCAGATGAATTGGCTAAATGATGTCCAAAGAAGGTACATGTCCTCACCACACATTTGCACAGGCCTGGTGTATTCCACGTTTAGTAATGTGGTCACCCCTTCTGACATTGATGTTGCTTTTATTCAGTCTAGTACCACAGAACATGACCTGACACACTAGCACTCTCAGAATTGTACCCCAGGCCCTGAAGGCCTGTTGAAGGACCCTACACAACATATAGCACTCCCAGCTTCTGTGTTACCATTCCTCATACATCATTTCTCATGTTGCTGTGATGGAAACCCATTCAGAAAGGAGAATCAAAGACTAAGGAGTTGCAGAAAACATAGACTTTTATTGAATTAAGCAACAAAAGCTGAGTCAGTCTGCAGAGTGATCTCCCCATCAATCCCAGGGTTTCTCATTTTACACATATTATGGTTTATGCCTTTTTTTTTTGATAATCCCAGTTGTCTCACTGGTTAACATGTCTCACCATACCAAACCAACATTTTCTAGTGGGCAGTACATCTCATAGTTTGTATCAACCAAACATTCCATTACATGAATACATGATTCAGAATGAGCAATACATGGTTCAAGATGACTTGCAAAACCAATACAACACATGATGAAAAGTAATATATTAAAAAACTTGCAAAACCAGCACAACACACTGATAAACGATATATGCATTTTGATAAATGCACAATGTATAATCATGCATTGTGCATTTATCAAAATGCATATATCGTTTATTAGTGTGTTGTGCTGGTTTTGCAGAATGATTTAGCAGAAAATATTTGCCAATAACAACCTTTCAGTAAAATCACTCAATTTCCTAACTGTATTTACTTGTTTATTGTAATTGTGATCATTTATGAATCAATTTATTACTTTTAATATTGTATTTCATTGTTTTGTTTAATGTAAATAATCAACATGATTACATCTGTGATTACATATTAAAGACACCATATTATCCAAAGAGGGGTAATTAAGAACATTAAACAACTATTTTGCATTGCAAATGTAAGACTAAAACTGCTACTAGATGCTTGTCTTATATGTGCCAGAACCAAATAGCCTGGAAAAACAGCTAAGCATGACACTTTACCACCACCTAGTGTCAGGGGTGGAGGTTGAATCCAGGTGCAGCACAAAACACCACAGGTCGAGTTGGTAATGACCTTTATTGCAGATAAGGCAGCTGGGCCATAGAAGGTTCACGCTGCACGCTGCATGCTGCACGCTACACATTCACGTGAAGAACCGGACCCTGGGCCATTAAACTTCATGCTTGGATGTTCACGTGTTGCGTCTGTTCTACTTTGACCGAGTAACCAACAATATGGACTCTTCGGATGACGACGATTGCCTCATTCTGCTTTTACTGAGACAGAGGAAGAGAAAAAGGAACAGAATTTGGAGCCGAGAACACTTCCTTCTGAGAAAAACCCGTGGTGAATTTCACCGAACATTCTATAATCTGCTTGACAATCCCGATGAAGAACTATTTTTCAATTATACCATTCAATTATATTTTTTCTGAAGTTTTCCACTGAAAGCATAGAGTTATCTCCCTAGACCCGTTCTGATTGGCTGGCGCGGCGGTGACCGCATGCATTGACTGGAATTTCCATCTTCACGCCTAGAAAAAAGTGTGCATGTTCATTTCACGCTTCACGCGTGAAGTGTGCAGCGTGCAGCGTGCAACGTGAACGCCGTTCTATGGCCCAGAGCAAGTCATGCTACGTTTGTCCACTTTTCTTTACACGCGTGTAGCGTGTAGTGTGCAGCATGCAGCGTGCAGCGTGAACCTTCTATGGCCCAGCTGCCTAATGGAAGGTATAAAGGGTAACAAGAGGACTGCAACAAAATTCAGTTTGTTAGACAGGGGAAACTTGCTTTGTGAAGTAGTAGCAGCAGAATCAAATCAAGTTTATTTGTACAGCACTTTTAACAATAAACATTGTCGCAAAGCAGCTTTACAGAATTTGAACGACTTAAAACATGAGCTAATTTTATCCCTAATCTATCCCCAATGAGCAAGCCTGTGGCAACGGTGGCAAGGAAAAACTCCCTCAGACGACATGAGGAAGAAACCTCGAGAGGAACCAGACTCAAAAGGGAACCCATCCTCATTTGGGCAACAACAGACAGCCTGACTATAATATTAACAGTTTTAACAGGTATAACCCTCAACTGTCCTCATGGGGCCATCCTTCACAGGAGTGGGGCGATAAAACTCCGACCAGACACAGGGCACCAGGATGGATCAAGCAGGTCCGAGGGGCAGAAGAGGCCAGCATCTCAATCCCAGGATCAACATGTAACTCAGAGGGACAGATGGGGGGGGGAAGAGAGAGAGAGAAAGAAAACACGTTGTTAGGTATGCCCTAAAAATGACAAGTATTAAATCTGTGTGGTAGGCTCGCAGAGACGAGAGTCTTTACATCAGGCATAACACACAATGGCATGTTAATATGGTAAAAAATATATCATGACCTGCTCTGGCTGGATGCTTGATTGGGTGATGGGAGCACACTCCTCAGCAATGATGAGATGCAGATGGGACCCTTAGGCCTGGCCAAGACAATTCAGTTACATTTCACCGGGTCTGGGACATGCGACAGAATGTCTGACGGCCGATTCCCTGCAGGCTACGATAGCCAGTCGAGGTCTCCACCCTCTCCACCAAAAGATTTCCTGTTGACTCCATGTAACTCAGAGGGACAGATTTGGGGTGGGGGGGAGAGAAAGAAAACACAGGTGGTTAGGTATGCCCAATGTCACCTGAATAAGTAGGAACAGTATACATATTGCACCGAGTACAAGCAGGGACTCTGGCAACTAACTATGACAGCATAACTAAAAGGAGAGAGCCAGAAGGTAACACAGGCATGAGGGAGCCCCGGGACATAAAGCAGCCAGCCACTACACCGTCAACAAACTCGAGTGAGCAAGCGAGTGGGGACTGACAGCATCCATACATCCCAGTTTACCAAAACACTCTATGTCTGAGGACCCTCCAGATCTACTCCTTTACCTCATAAACACCATTAACAAAAGGCTTGACTAAACAGATATGTTTTCAGCCTAGACTTAAATGCTGAGACTGTGTCTGATTCCCGAACATTACTTGGAAGGCTGTTCCATAACAGTGGGGCTTTGTAAGAAAAGGCTCTGCCCCCTGATGTAGCCTTCACTATACGAGGTACCAGCAGATAGCCTGCACCTTTTGATCTAAGTAGGCGTGGCGGGTCATAGAGGAGCAGAAGTTCACTCAGGTACTGTGGTGCAAGACCATTTAGTGCTTTAAAGGTCAATAGTAGTATTTTATAATCAATACGAAATTTGATTGGGAGCCAATGCAGTGTGGATAAGACAGGCGTGATGTGGTCATATTTTCTAGTTCTAGTAAGGACTCTTGCTGCTGCATTTTGAACTAACTGGAGCTTGTTTATGCACTTATTGGAACATCCAGACAGTAAGGCATTACAATAATCCAACCTGGAGGTAACGAAAGCATGGACTAGTTTTTCTGCATCATGCAATGACATTAAATTTCTTATCTTTGCAATATTTCTGAGATGAAAGAAAACTATCCGGGTGATGTTATCAATGTGAGTTTCGAATGAAAGACTGGGGTCAATAATCACTCTGAGGTCTTTTACTGCTGCACGTGAAGAAACAGAAAGGCCATCCAGATTAATTATAGTGTAATCAGAAAACTTACTTCTAGCTGTATGTGGTCCTAGCACAAGTACTTCAGTCTTGTCAGAGTTAAGCAGAAGGAAATTTATAAGCATCCAGTGTCTAATGTCCTTAACACATTCCTCAATTTTATTAAGCTGGTGTCTCTCATCAGGTTTTGCAGAGACATACAACTGTGTGTCATCAGCATAACAGTGGAAACTAATACAATGTTTACGAATAATATCGCCCAGAGGTAACATATATAGAGAAAAAAGCAGTGGACCCAAGACAGAACCTTGTGGAACACCAAACTTTACCTCGGTACGTCTAGAAATATCACCATTTATATCAACATACTGATAACGATCAGTTAGATAAGACCTGAGCCAGGAGAGGGCCATTCCCTTAACTCCCACAACATTTTCTAGTCTATCCAGAAGAATGGAATGATCAATGGTATCAAATGCTGCACTAAGGTCAAGCAACACAAGTAGCGAGACACAGCCCTGATCAGACACCAACAGTAGGTCGTTTACTACTTTAACCAGTGCTGTCTCTGTGCTATGATGAGGTCTAAATCCTGACTGATACATTTCATGGATGTTATTCCTATGTAAATATGAGCATAACTGCTGTGCCACAGCTTTTTCAAGGATCTTGGAGATAAAGGGGAGGTTTGATATTGGCCGATAATTGGACAGCTGACAGGGATCAAGGTCAGGTTTTTTAATCAGGGGTTTGATAACTGCTAGTTTAAAGGATTTGGGTACATAGCCAATCATAAGAGAAGAATTTATTATTTTTAGAAGCGGTTCAATTACTCCAGGCATTATCTGTTTGAATAGATGTGTCGGTAAGGGATCTAGTACGCAAGTTGAGGCTTTTGATGTAGAGATTAATGAAAGTAATTCAGTTTCTTTTAGGGGAGTAAAACATTCTAACTGATGATCTGATACAGTTATATTGTTAACTACAAGGTCACTTTCATTGTCTGACCTTAAATTAGTAGTTTGAATTTGTCGGATATTCTCAATTTTGTCATTAAAAAAATTCATGAAGTCGTTGCTGCTACATACTGCAGGTGTGCATGTGTTGATAGTGGACTTATTCCTGGTTAATTTTGCTACAGTATTAAATAGGAATCTAGGATTATTTTTGTTATCTTCTATTAGGGAGGAGAAATATGTTGATCTCGCAGCACTAAGAGCTTTTCTATACTTCAGGAAGCTCTCCTTCCAAGCTAATTTGAACACTACCAATTTTGTTTGACGCCATTTACGTTCCAATTTTCGAGTGGTCTGTTTTAATGTGCGAGTGTCATCATTATACCAGGGTGCTAATTTTTTGTCTCTGACCATTTTCCTTTTTAGAGGAGCGACATTATCTAAAGTATGACAGAATGTTGACTCTAAGCATTCAGTTGCCTGATCAAGTTCTGCAGGGGCTGACAGTGACCCAATCAAAGTTGACAGCTCTGGGAGATCATTTATAAAGCTCTGTGCAGTAGTTGACGTGAAAGTACATTTAATACAGTAGCGTGGTGAGGTGCATATATTATTACTCAGACATATTTTGAATGAGATGAGACAATGATCTGAGATAACTTCAGACTGTGGAAGTATGACTATATTGTCTACGTTTAATCTGAATGTAAGTATTAGATCAAGGGTGTGACCACCATTATGGGTCGGTCCTATGACATTCTGCTTAATCCCGACTGAATCTAAGATGGACACAAACGCTGTTTTTAAAGGGTCTTCTGGGTTATCGAAGTGAATATTAAAATCTCCAACAACTAAAGCTTTGTCTAAGGAAATAACCAAATCTGAGATAAAATCTGCAAATTCAGAAAGAAACTCAGAATATGGCCCCGGGGGCCTGTAAATAATAAGCAATGGAATTAACTGGGTAGACTTATTTTTCGAGGCTACATACATTATATGAGTATGAAGAACTTCAAATGTATTAAATTTATAACCAGGTTTGTGTGTTACACCTAGATAATCGTTATAAATAACCGCGACGCCTCCTCCTCTGCCAGTTAGATGAGGCTGGTGTATATAACTGTATCCAGGAGGACTCGCTTCATTTAATTTCATTTTATTCATTTGGCTTAATCCATGTTTCTGTTAAACACAGTACATTAAACTCCTGATCAGTAATGAGTTCATTAACCATTAGCACTTTAGATGTAAGAGATCTAATATTTAATAGCCCCAGCTTTAGATCAAAGGTGCTGGCAGCAGCTGTACAGTCAGTATGATCTAATTTTATATTGATTAGGTTACTGGAACAAACTCTCTGAAAATTTCTACCTTTTTGTTGAGCTCGGGGAACAGACACAGTCTCGATGTAGTGGGCCCTGAGTGACGACTCTGTGCAGCTAGCAGACAGTCAGTTTAGCCTGTTCGTCTGCTCCCTGGCCTTGGCTCTGGATTGTCAGAAATTAACTAGGCCTGTTCTGAGACTATGACCTATGCTGCAGGAAATGAGAGCAGCACCTTCCCGAGTGGGATGGATACCGTCCCGCCCTAACAGGCCAGCAGTGCCCTCAAAATTAGCCCAATTATCTATAAAGCCCACACTGTTTTCAGAGCATCACCTGGACAGCCAGCAGTTCAGCGACCATAACCTGCTGTAAGCTACATCGCCACGCCGCATTGGGATGGGGCCAGAGCATACTACAGCATCGGACATCGCCTTCGCTAATTTAAACACCTCTACAAAGTTACTCTTAGTAACCTCAGACTGACAAAGGCGTATATCATTAGCTCCTGCACGGATAACTATCTTTGAGAACCTGTGCTTGCCTAGGACCCTAAGATTACCTGCTATGTCCGGCGCCCTGGCTCCTGGTATACACCTGACTAAAGCTGCTGGTGCCCCTAAAGGCTGAGCTAATTTCACGTGCCGTATGATAGAGTCCCCTATAACCAGAGCTCTTTCAGGTTTCTCAGTGGGTGCATCACTAAGGAGAGCAAACCTGTTCGACACGTGACGCGGAAAGGAGTGGTGCTCCCGTGGGTGAGCCTCAGCGGTAGCTTTGGCTCTACGCTTATGCCGCCGAGCTGTCACCCATTCGCCCCGCTGTAAGGGCTCTAATGCCGGAGTTGGGGGATTGCTAACTCCACCTAGGGCGTCCAGACTTTCCCTAACAGAAACTACACTGTTCTCACGCTCACTAACCTGCTCTAAAGCCTGGACACGCGCTTCTAGCACTGAAATCTTCTCCGTCAGAGAGCTAACTAATCTGCACTTATCACAAGTAAAGCTAATAGAGCTATCGCTAGTGACGGAGGAAGAATGACTAAACATCCTGCACTCAGCACACTGAACAGGCTGAAGGTGTGCCATGATGAAAAGATTCACGTACCTTAAATGAAGATCTGTTGATATTAAAGCAGATCAGATGGCCTCCGCTTGTGGACTTTACACAGGAGGAGAGAAAAAGAATACCAAACAGCCACAGGCAGACAGAAACCTGGAGGTACAACTTATGGTTGGGGACAAAAGGCTGAGGCATTTATCGGGACAGAGACAAGGCAGGATGAGCGAGCATGCATGCGTTGATGCAGAGACGTTCCAGGTGAACAGAGTTGGCTGATGAGGTGGGCGTTGCTTACTGGCAACGTGGAGGTGAGTGGAAAAATACCAGAACAGCAGGTGAAGAGGAAAGCAGGCTGTGACACCTAGTGCCCCATTCCAGTACTTGTAAGTTGGTTTCATTCGCATACCACCCATAGGCAACTTAAAATACATGCAAGCAGGCCCGCCAACAGGGGGGGACAAATGGGTATGTTGTCCCGGGCCCAGGAATGGGGGGGGGGCCCAGAACTGGGCTCTCATGAAGTTGCGATTCTTTTATTTAATTTCAAAATGTGTTGATTTGGGGGAGAAATGTGCTATATTTGCATTCAATAAATGATTTCTAGATCTTTTGCCTTTATTGTCTTTGAAAAAGGCATCAAGAACCCCCTACCACCCCTAATGCAAAAATGGTTTGGTCTGACTCTTTGATTAAGGGGAAAAAAATGATCGTTCAATCATAGCGCTTCAACAATCAGCGTGCGTGCCATTTGCCAACATGCACAAGTCAGGAGCACAGAAAAGAAAAGAGAAAAAGAGAGGAAGAAACCAAGAGACTCAGGGGCTCACTGCATAAATATTTTTAAAAAGATGCGGATGATGCAGCAGGTACTAGCAAAGGCAGTGGGGCAGCTGAGCCAGGTAAGACACAGCCAACTTTTTCCAGCCCCGTAAAGTAACCCCAACCAAGGCACGCGCGGCACACAATTCATGTTACAAACGAGGGGAGAGTGAACACATTGAACACCATATCAAACGCACAGGGCATTGAATCATTTCATAACCACAACGGCTTAATAACATTGTGTTTCATATATCTGATTGAAGCTAAGAATATTCACATTAGCCTGCAATCATATCCCGCCTTTTCTCGAGCGGTGTGTTCTTCTCTGCTTTTCACACTGGACAGTACACACGCACAGTATACTTATGTGGCAGCGGGGGCGTGGTCAAGCGCCGGTCTGTGACAGGAGGGCGGAGTCAGGGAAGGTAAGTGGCAGAATCACTACACCTGACGTTAATTAACCTGTGTTTGTGTGTGTCGTCCCAGTGACCGCACCCTATTTAAAGAGGGAGAGCAGACAGTCTCTGCCCCGAACCCGACGCCGGTTGTGTGTGTGGCTGTCCATGTGTTTGATTAAAGTGTTCGCTGAAAAGTGTGACAATAAAACAGATCAACCTGAGCTCTGTCCTGCCGTCTTCGGTGCTCCGCCCATACACGAGAACTGCCACAACTATGTTCGCCCCCAGCCCTGCCCGAAATCCCCCGTCCATCGCTGCTCCTTCAAGAGCACCCCAATCGCGTGATTATAGTAGACTATCCACGAGTTTAGGAAGGCATTGCGGGGGCTGTCACATGCAGGCTTGGGGCGTAACGGAATACATTTAATGGCGTTCGGTTAAAGGATACAAAATAACAGTAACCGTTTATTCCGTTACAGTACAGGGGGGAAAGATTCAGTGAAATTGGGGATTACTTCACAGGATCACAATGTGTGTGAGGTTGCTGGTTTTGGGCTTTTTTAACCCTGTCATTTAAGGGTTGGAGTGAGTAGAGACTGGGATAAGAGAGGTGTGTGTGTGTGGGTTGGCCCGGGGGGGGGGGGCATTCAGAGCATTTTGTCCCGGGCCCAGCCAAAGCTGTCAGCGGCCCTGCATGCAAGTTATTGTTGACAGATTTCATAAATGGGTTGAAGCTTTTCTAAAGAAAGTGCTAATACTGTAGTCACAATCTTGGCTAAAAAAAAATCCCAAAATATGCTATTCCTATAGCTATTCATCGTGGTAATGGAACAACTTTTACATCCAAAGTGATACAAAAACTTTGTCAGTACATAAACATTGAGTAGAAATTTCACATTCCTTATCACTCACAGTCTTCTGTGTGGGTTGAATGGGCAAACAGAATGTTGAAAGACAGACTAACAAAAGCAATAATGAAATTGGCAAGTCATGGGTTGATCTATTGCCTGCCGTACTGGAATGACACCCAGTGCTACAACTCAACTCTCACCTTTTGAAGTAATTATGGGCAGATTATTTCCCACTCCATGGGTAAAGGGTAATCCTGGGCCTTGTTTTACAGTTGACCTGGATATGATTATACTGTGACATTCATTGAAAAGTTAAATGGCATTCATGTTTTGTTGTTTTGTTTTTCCAAAAAATGTTTGTTTTTTTGGGAGGGTGGGCAGTATTGGAGCAGAGTTATTGTAGTTTTGAAATTTTCATGAGTTTTTTTTTTTATTATTGAGTCTTTTAATTTGGTTTCATTTCAGTCTAGTTTTAGGAGTGCATAAGTAGTTTTAGTTAGATTATTTTTGAGGACTTAAGAGAGAGTTTTAGTTGAGTTTTTATTTAGTTTGTGTTAAGAGATATTCACGTTATGAGGTAAGCTTTTATTTAAAGAAGCAAAAAAGGTAAGATAAAAGAATGCATGCCATTATATGTGACTTATAAAACCAGTGTTTATTAAACGGTCCCATATTATACACCTTCAAAACAATAAAAAAAAGACACTAATGTTGCCCAAGTACTGTCCAGAAACACTGCAACAGCAGTATACAGAATACATGGAGTCCCATTCTATAGCCAACAAGCAGTTACCAGTGTGAAAGATATTAAGTGTCAATGCATAAATTAAAGTAATATAAAGAGTGAAATGTTTAACATAATCCAAGTAAATTCTTGCTTGAGTACTACTTACTGATCAGAGCAGGTACGTAAAAGCTGCCAACATGTAGGTTTAAAAACAAGCACTACTTGAACAGAAATTTTGCGCTACTTTCCTTCTGACCTGCAAATTTCTTAATGACTTTCTGGTTAAACTCAGGTCATCTCAATAACTAATCTCTTTGCCAGTGACAACATGGCCAATGCATTCAGCCTCTCTTGCATCTAACTGTTCAGCAGTGCTAAGCCTGCCAAAGAAACTTAGCTTCAAACAGTTGTCAAGATGGCTGTGGCTACTTTCGTGCCATTTGCACTTTTCAGAAAGGTGTTTAAGGTACTGTACCCCCATTGTTTCTGTAAATAAATAACAATTTTCTTTCTTCGCAGGTACACTTGAACTTGCCATCTTGTGAACGTTCTAGTCTAACAAGCAACAGTGAGCGACAGCCACAAATATGAAGGTCCATAAAAACTGTCCAATCACATGAAACAAAAATTTAAAACAATTTTGCTGCTAATAAAAGAAGGCCTGCACCCCAGGCCACATCTTAAAGCCACTAATTAAAATGCAGCCTCAGATCACCTGCTCTCCAAAAGTTTGAGGAGCTACATACACACTCATTTGTCCAGCACCCCTGCAGGCAGAAGTATACACAAAGTATAGGTGTTCACATAAAATTTAAATAAATAGTTTAAAAATGGGTTAAAAATAATTACATGGATACAGGGTGAAGTAGGATGAATAAATTATTTTTGATTGAATAAATAATTTTGCTTAATATCACATAGTCTTTCTCATCTGGGTAATTGGAAGGGGCTGGGTGCCCCCATGCCCCCTATTGACGAACTGCCACTGATCAGATGTTTAACATTAGTGGTGGAACCAGGCCAGTCTTAGACAATTTCTGGTACTGAAGTCCTGACTCCTTGGTTCGATCTGCGTTACCACCCTGTTGGAGGGGTTGCTGTTCACCTGTCAGCTTAACCTTTGGTGTTACTATGTTCTCTAAACTTTTCAAACATCTGACACATTCATGTCATACTAAACGGTCTTACACTCCCCCTTCTGGGGTTTACATTAACTGGGCAGGCTTTCCCCAAGGAATCCCTCCTGATAACGATTTGAAATGTCCTTTCAGCATACCTCACCCACTGTATGTCACACCCAAAGCCTTTCATCTGATTACAAGCTCAAGTTATTGACTTAATTTTAGATTACAAAAACAGACTCACTGTCCAAACTCCATCCATACAAACACACTTCAGACAAGATTTATTCAATGACATCACCAGATTATTTGGAGTTGGTAACTCACTAATAAACTCATACAGTACATGGCCACTAAACAGTACAGTTCCTGGTTAATGAATCAGATTGCTATGGATTTTCAACATCTGAGTCACAGTGATAACATCATCAAAGCTGTTACTTTAGAGGCGCAGGCTCTGCTACACTTAAGCAACATGATTTTCAATCTCACACACACTTTAGAACAAGAAATTGCATGCAAGATTTGTTCACAGCAGCTCAATAAGAGATTCTAGATCTGTACCTCCAGAAAACTCTACGTCAACTCAAAGCAAGTCAGTTTATTTGTATGGCGCTTTTAACAACAGGCATTGTTGCTGTGGCAGTGGGGGTGTGGCTGAGAGTCAGTTTGTGAATGGAGGGCAAAGTTGGGGAAGGTGAGTGGCCAAACTGCTACACCTGTTGTCAATTAATGTGTCTGTGTGCCTCTTGCAGTAATGGTGCTGTGTAAAAGGAGTGAGAGAGCAAAGGAGTGGTGATTTTGGGACCAGAACATGATGGCGTGTGCGTGTATCTGTGTGTGCGTGTGACTGTCCCAGTTGGGAAAGTGGTGTTGAAAAGCCTAATAAAAAAGTGTATTTAAACGCTAACAGCCTGCCATACTTCTGTGCTCCACCCACATCCAGGCAGCTTCTACAGTTGCAAAGCACCTTTACAGAAAAATAAAGTGTTACAGTTTCCCTGATGTGGGTGGAGTACAGAAGTACGGCAGGCGGTTGCTAGTGTTCAAACACACGTTTATTATGGTTGCTTTTCAGCTTAGAAATGGGCACTCTAGGACACGAACAGACACACACAGAGTCATGTTCTGGTTCCAACCAGCACTCCTCTGCTCTCCTACTCCACTTATACTCCATCATCACTGCAAGAACCACACACAAACACAAATTAATTGATGACAGGTGTAGCAACTTGGCCAATCACCTTCCCTGACACCGACCTCCACTCACAAACTGATGCTCAGCCACACCCCCGCTGCCACATACCCCCAAAGCCCAACTCAGGCTGGGGAGATGTCCGACCTGCAGCTGACTCCCCCCCCCACAATCGACAGGACAGGAAGTCCACCACCACCATCTGCACCCCATCCTGTGGATCACCTTGAATTTGAATGGCTGGAGGGTGAGATACCAATGGGTGATCTGCACGTTGGCATCCTTCATGCAGTGGAGCCACTGGAGGGGTGTGTGGTCCGAACAGAGGGAGAAAGGGCTTCCCAGCAGGTAGTATCAGAGGGCGAGGACCCCTCACTTGATAGCCAGACACTCCTTCTCAATCGCACTGTATTTGCTTTCATGCATCGACAGTTTGCGATTAATGTACAGCACAGGTCATTCCTCGCCCTCCACCTTCTGGGACGGAATGGCCCCCAGCCCCATGTCTGATGCATCTGTAAAATAAAGGGGAGAGAGAAGTCAGGGGAGTGTAAAAGTGGCCCCCCACACAGGGCAGCTTTTACCTTTGAGAAAGACTGTTGGCATTGCTCCATCCACTGGACCGGATCTGGTGCTCCCTTTTTAGTGAGATCAGTCAGCGGGCTGGTGACGTCCGAATAATTGGGTATGAACCTACGATCGTAGCCAGCCAGCCCCAGGAACTGTCTCACCCCCTTTTTGGTCTTGGACCTCGGGGAGGCGGCAATCACTGCAGTCTTGTTAATTTGGGGACGCACCTGCCCATGGCCCAAGTGGAAATCCAGATACTGTACTTTCACCTGCCCAATTGCACACTTTTTAGGGTTAGTAGTGAGACCCACATGCCTCAGCAACTTTAGGAAGGCCCTAAGGTATTCTAGGTGCCGCAGCCAATCATTGCTATAAATAATTATATTGTCGAGGTACATTGCCACATAGGTGGTGTGAGGGTGGAGGATCCTGTCCATGAGCTGCTGGAACATCATGGGAGCCCCAAATAACCCAAAAGGAAGTGTGACAAATTGGTGGAACCCAAACAGTGTGGAAAAGGCCATTTTCTCTCGGGATAGAGGAGTCAAGGCGATCTGCCAATATCCCTTCGTGAGATCCAGTGTCGAATAAAAATGAGCAGTGCCTAATCAATCGAGCAACTCGTCAAAGCGAGGCATTGGGTATGCATCAAATTTAGACACCGCATTGACCTTTCTATAGTGCACACAGAACCAGACCGACCTATCGGTCTTGGGAACCAGGACCACCAGGCTGCTCCAGTTACTGTGGGACTCCTCGATTATGCACATTTCGAGCATGGCCTTGAGTTCATCCCGGACCACCTTTTTTTGTGTTCAGGCAAGCGGTAAGGGCGGCTCCACACCACCACCCCCGGGTGCATCTCAATGTGGTGTTCTATGAGATGGGTGCAGCTGGGCAGGGGTGAGAACACATCGGAAAATTCCCTCTGCAACTTGGCAACCTCCGTGAGTTGGGCCAGTGAGAGGTGGTCCCCACAAGGGACCGGAGTGGCTGGAGATGTTCTTTTTTTTTTTGTACCTCCAGCCTCAGCTCCACCTTCTCTGAGACTACTGACACCAATGCCATGGGGACCTTCTCATTCCAGCGTTTTAACATATTGAGGTGGTAGATTTGCAGTGCCCCTCCCCATCTGTTCATCTCACCTCATAGTTGACATCCCCGACTTGCCGTGTGACCTCAAAGGGCCCATGCCACTTGGTGATTAATTTGGAGCTTGACGTGGGCAATAGTACAAGCACTTTGTCTCCCGGTGTAAACTCCCTAAGGCACTTGCCCCTGTCATACAGTCAGACTTGACATTCTTGTGCCTGCTGCAAATTCTCCTGGGTTAAGTGAGAGAGTGTGTGGAGTTTTGCGCACAGGTCGAGAACGTATTGAATTTCATTCTTGCTAGGCAACAGTCCCTCCTCCCAGTTTTCACATAGCACATCCAAAATGTCATGTGGCTTACGCCCATATAATAACTTGAATGGTGAAAAACCCATGGAAGCTTGCAGGATCTCTCGAACTGCAAATAACAGGGGCTTGAGCCATTTATCCCAATTACACAGATCCTCACTTGCAAATTTCCAAATTAAGTTTTTGAGTGTCTGATTAAACCGTTCTACTAAGCTATCCATTTGTGGGTGATAAACACTGGCGCGGATAGGCTGAATTCCCAATAACCCATACAGTTCGCATGATATAAATGTAGTGCCTTGGTCTGTCAGGATTTCTTCCGTAATCCCAACCTGGGAGATAATACGGAAGAGCGCTTCTGCAATACTGTGTGCTGAGATATTGCAGCGAGGCACCGCTTCCGGATATCACATTGCATAGTCCACCAAAACTAAAATAAACTGATAGCCCTGTGCTGACCAATCTAATGGCCCGACGAGATCCATACCAATTCTCTCAAAAGGGGTCTTGATTAGAGAGAGAGGGCACAAAGGCGCTTTTGGACTGGCTGCGGGATTTACTAGTTGGCATTCACGACATGCTGCACCCCACCAACAGACATCCCTGCGAATCCCTGGCCAATAGAACCGGGCCATTATTCAGGTTAGTGTTTTATCCTGCCCTAAGCATCCGGCCATGGGATTAAAGGGAACCACATGGAATACGAGTTCCCTACAGCTCTTTGGGATTAATAACTGAGTTATTTGTTTGCCAGTTTGAGTTTCCTGCGTCACTCAGTCCAATGTATCCTTAATAATAGTGAAATAGGGGAAGGCTGGTCTCGTGCTTGGCTGGAGAATTTGGCCATCGATTACTCTCACTTCGTCAGATGCATGACACAGAGTCTCGTCTCGCAACTGCTCTAAAAGGAAATCCTCAAGGGAATCCCCAAGAGAGGAAGGAGGAGCGGGCTGCTCCTTGTATTGCCCTGACATGGTGCTGACGTAGATGGCTCTGTGACAGCTTCCCCAGCCAGTGCAACACCTTGATCTTCCTGGGACATATTAATGCAGGACCTACTTCTTACTATGTGTTCCATTAATTCTTTAAACCCTGGCCAATCAGTTCCCAAAATCAGTGAGTGGGTAAGACAAGGATTAACCGCTGCCTTTACTCTATGCTTTTCTCCCTGAAATAGAATGTGGACAGACACTTGAGGGTAATTGTGAACATCCCCATGCACACACAATACCTTCACCACTTGTGCTCACCCCAGTGTCTCACCTTGCACCAGGCTTTGGTGTATTGAGGTCTGGTTATAGCCGGAATCCACCAAGGCATGATTCGTATCCCCTTGTACACTTAACGGTACACAATATGCTCCAGCCCAATCGAGGGTGGTTTCTGGCATATCGGGGACCCAGACCACCGTTCCCACCTCCATTGCGGAGCACTGACTTTGGAGATGTCCCAGCTCCCTGCAGTGCCAGCACACCGGCCCAGGTTCTCCCTCTGCACTGGTGTTATGGACGTCACTCGCCTGAGGGGGAGAAGACATGGAAGGGGAAAACGGGAGAACACCACAGGTGCATAGGGCCGGCTGGGGGGGAGCTGGGAGGAACCGGGGGAGGACGGGAAGCAGAAGGGGAGGGAGAGAGAGAGAAAAGAGGAGAAGAGGAAACACATCTTCCTGCCATCAGAACCGCCACCATGTGGTCCTCTGCCAGCTCGATGGCATGTTCCAGCGACGCTGGGCAATGACACGGGACCCACTCTGCCGTTCCTTCCAGAAGTCATGCGATGAACTGCTCCAGTGTCACCAGGTCGATAATTCCCTTGGCATCGCGGTCATCCACCCTCAGCCACCACCGGCAGGCATCCCAGAGTTGTTGGCCGAACACGAATGGCTGGCCGACCACCTCCAACCTCAGTGCCTGGAAGTGCTCACGCTGTTGTTCTGGGGAGCGGCCGACATGCTGTAGAATGACTCATGTTAAGTTGATGTATATGAGCCGGCTGTCAGGGGGGAGCTGCAGCGCAGCGAGCTGTGCCTCGCCAGTCAGCAGTGGAAGTAGGCACGCTGCGTGCTGCTCAACCAGTCATCCCCACGCTTTGGCTGCTTGCTCAAAGAGCGCGATGAAGGCTTCCAGATCATCGTATGGACCCATCTTCGATAGGGTGAGGTGGGGAGGGTCTGCTGTGGTGGCAGTCAAGGACCCTGCCGACGCGAGCAGGTGTCAGAATGTCTGGTGGTTTTCTTGCTGGGCCAGCATTAAGGCCTCTAAGCGTTGTTCCTGCTCCTTCTGGAGGGCGATCAGCACTTGATGCTGGTTCTGCTGTGTTGTGGCGAGGGCATGAACGAGGTCCTTGAACAGCGAGGACTCGGTGGATGGGCTCCCTTCTGTACGTCCTGGGTTATGGCACCACTGTGACAGTTTCCTTGATGTGGGTGGGGTACAGTAGTATGGCAGGAGGTTGCTAGTGTTCAAACACATGTTTATTATGGTTGCTTTTCAGCTTAGAAATGGGCACTCTAGGACACGAACACACACACAGTCATGTTCTGGTCCCAACCAGCACTCCTCTGCTCTCCTACTCCTATTATACTTCATCATCACTGCAAGAAAAACACACACACACACACACATTAATTGATGACAGGTGTAGCAACTTGGCCACTCACCTTTCCTGACCCCGCCCTCCATTCACAAACTGAGACTCAGCCATGCCTCCGCTGCCACATAAAGATTTTAAACATATGAACTAATTTTATCCCTCATAAATGTATTTATCCCTGATGAGTAAGCCTGAGGTGATGGAGGGAAGGAAAGACTCCCTCAGATGACACAAGGAAGAAACCTTTGTTTTGAGGAACCAGACTCAAAAGTGAACCCATCTTCATTTGGGTTATAATAGACAGAATGACTATAAATAACTTGCTTCTATAAATGTGTCCAATATAGTCACACAGTACAATTGTGTCACCAGGAGATTCCTTATAGTTTTAGCATGAACTCAATTTTGCTGAAGTTAATAACTGTTCATTGATGGAGACTTAAGTGCAGAATTGTTCCTGACAACTGCAGTCCTAAAGTTATCATGTAAATTGTAGTCCTCAGCAGAGATGTATAGTAAAGTGGAACTACTTAAGTACGGTACTGTACTTAAGTACTAAAATGCAGTATCTGTACTTTATTGGAGTATTGTTTTTTTCTCCTGCTTCCACTTTTACTTCACTACATATTTTTGATGAATTTAATACTTTTACTCCGATACATTTTTCATGTGCTGAATCGTTACTCGTTACTATTATAAAAATGTTATGAATCATACCAAACCCATAGTATCAATGCCAGAGCGGTAGATGGCTCTGTCACCAGGTTTGATGAAGCTGGCTCATCATTGGATGATTCAAGTGATCGAGCTGTATATAAAAAGACCGTATGCTCCCCTTCTGCACTGCTGCCTGCATGCATTGGGAACACTTAGCGTCAGTCTACTGCTCTATTTCGAGATGGAAGAAGACCCAGGAACACCACCATCAACACCAAGTTCTTTGACTTTGAATGATCGTGGTGAGGGTGATGAAAGCGACCACCCCTGGCCCTACTTAGAATCAGTGTTGGGCACGTTACTTTCAAAAAGTAATTAGTTATAGTTACTAGTTACTTTTCCCAAAAAGTAACTGAGTTAGTAACGGAGTTACTTTGTCATAAAAGTAACTAATTACCAGGGAAAGTAATTATTCCGTTACATTTTGTTCCCCCTCAAAAAAAAAATCAAATTCAATTAGTGTAATCATAATAAAAGTGAATGTTAAATGTGTTTAATGACTGAAATGGACACTTAACAGAACCAGTTAGTAACATTATCTACACTATATTAATATTTTTGTGGGACAATGTGAGATAAGACATCTATCAAATGTAATATATTTTTGCAGTTATTAAAATTATGTTACTAATTACTGGCCACTGACGAGGACAAACGCCTTGTTCCTCGACATAATGTGCATTGCACGTAAACACTCTTGCCTTTTATTTCAAGTAATGAAAAGTCCTGGCTGTATTTCCAGTGTGAAAGCGCAGTGCTGGGCTGACCGCTCGCCATCGCTGTGTCTTCCGATTGAAAGCGTGCGCAGTAGTGCAGTAGGCGTGGCCTACCTACATATGTTGTCCAAATCTACTCTGATTGGCTTACTGTGCCGTTGTCTCGCATCTCCCCGCCCCACACTAAAGCAGAGGAAAGAAAGGCTGAACGAGCAGCGTGCCAGATTAGAACAGCTTTAATAAAGTAACGCATAGTATTTTATTGTAAGTAACGGGAACGGCGTTATAACGATATAAAAAGTAATTAGTTAGATTACTCGTTACTAAAAAAAAGTAACGCCGTTATTCCCATCACTGCTTAGAATCCATGTTTTCCTTTGTCGAACCAAAAGACAATTCGTATCGAATGAAGTGCCTACTCTGCCTCCTGAAAGATTGCGAAATAATGGCCTTCAAAAATTCAACGTCGAATTTGAAGAAACATATCAAGGTAAGTTACAAATATACAGTGGTGCTTGAAAGTTTGTGAACCCTTTAGAATTTTCTATATTTCTACATAAATATGATCTAAAACATCATCAGATTTTCACACAAGTCCTAAAAGTAGATAAAGAGAACCCAGTTAAACAAATGAGACAAAAATATTATACTTGCTCATTTATTTATTGAGGAAAATGATCCAACATTACATGTCTGTGAGTGGCAAAAGTATGTGAACCTTTGCTTTCAGTATCTGGTGTGACCCCCTTGTGCAGCAATAACTGCAAGTAAATGTTTCCGGTAACTGTTGATCAGTCCTGTACACCGGCTTGGAGGAATTTTAGCCTGTTCTTCCATACAGAACAGCTTCAACTCTGGGATGTTGGTAGGTTTCCTCACATGAACTCTTTGCTTCAGGTCCTTCCACAACATTTTGATTGAATTAACCTCAGGACTTTGACTTGGCCATTCCAAAACATTAACTTTATTCTTCCTTAACCATTCTTTGGTAGAACGACTTGTATGCTTAGGGTTGTTGTCTTGCTGCATGACCCACCTTCTCTTGAGATTCAGTTCATGGACAGATGTCCTGACATTTTCCTTTAGAATTCACTGGTATAATTCAGAATTCATTGTTCCATCAATGATGGCAAGCTGTCCTGGCCCAGATGCAGCAAAACAGGCACAAACCATGATACTACCACCATCATGTTTCACAGATGGGATAAGGTTCTTATGCTGGAATGCAGTGTTTTCCTTTCTCCAAACATAACGCTTCTCATTTAAGCCAAAAAGTTCTATTTTGGCCTCATCTATCCACAAAACATTTTTCCAGTAGCCTGGCTTGTCCATGTGATCTTTAGCAAACTGCAGATGAGCAGCAATGTTCTTTTTGGAGAGCTGTGGCTTTCTCCTTGCAACCCTGCCATGCACACCATTGTTGTTCAGTGTTCTCCTGATGGTGGATTCATGAACATTAACATTAGCCAATGTGAGAGAGGCCTTCAGTTGCTTAGAAGTTACCCTGGGGTCTTTTGTGACCTCGCCGACTATCACACGCCTTGCTCTTGGAGTGATCTTTGTTGGTCGACCACTCCTGGGGAGGGTAACAATGGTCTTGAATATCCTCCATTTGTACACAATCTGTCTGACTGTGGATTGGTGGAGTCCAAACTCTTTAGAGATGGTTTTGTAACCTTTTCCAGCCTGATGAGCATCAACAATGCTTTTTCTAAGGTCCTCAGAAATCTCCTTTGTTCGTGCCATGATACACTTCCACAAACGTGTTGTGAAGATCAGATTTTGATAGATTCCTGTTCTTTAAATAAAACAGGGTGCCCACTCACACCTGATTGTCATCCCACTGATTGAAAACACCTGACTCTAATTTCACCTTCAAATTAACTGCTAATCCTAGAGGTTCACATACTTTTGCCACTCACAGATATGTAATATTGGATCATTTTCCTCAATAAATAAATGACCAAGTATAATATTTTTGTCTCGTTTGTTTAACTGGGTTCTCTTTATCTACTTTTAGGACTTGTGTGAAAATCTGATGATGTTTTAGGTCATCTTTATGCAGAAATATAAAAAATTCGAAAGGGTTCACAAACTTTCAAGCACCACTGTAGCTAATAAACACAATGACACATCAGCTTGAGCTATCAGTAAGCACTAGCAGCTAGCTAACTAGCTAACAGAGGTTCAGTTCTGCGGTGTTCACTTAGCATGTAGCAGCTAACGTTAACTAGAACAAGCCTGGCTGACTAGCTGTGCCACGCTGAATGGTGTTATTATTGACACATCACTAATGTCAACTTTCTCTTATTTTATGGCATATAGCCTATTGTTGCCAAATATAAATCGTGGACCATGTCTCTTTTCATGCTGCCTAATCACATGCCCATAGCCCATTATTTTATAGTGTATAGGGTTAGCTAATGGTTGTGGCACTGGCATAGCTAATGCTAGATGAATTTAACTAATTGTTGCAAAGTTGCTGCGGGTAAATGCAGGGCAGTAGGCCTATTAATGGATTTCTATTTTTACTATTTGTAATGTAGCCTCTTGACTTGATGTTATCCGTTCGCGTGACCAGCATGCCCTGACATGCCGTGAATGTGACCTTGAACCTTAGCCTGCTAGCAGCTACATTCTGTTACTCTGCTATAATTTGCTATTTGGCTAATGGCTTGTTTGGGCATTTTGTGATGCATGTAGCCTAGGTCAATTTATGACCATTTCTCTTCTGACTTTTTTGGTAATGAACCCAAAGTGATGACGAACAAAGCATCTCAACTAGTCTGCATTTAAAGTGGTCCTCGCACACTCCTGTTTCTCAGGATGCATTGTTGGATGTATCAAGTTAGACCTAGCACTACATGGTTTTGCAAGTAGACAGATTATTAGAGTACCAATGATGGATTTTTGTTTATGGGGTTGCTTGCTTAAGTCTTTTAATGTAGAATTATAGTGGATAAATCCCTTTAAATTTAATTAATTTTGCTTTTATCAATAGTATCACAGCAGTCACTACAGTCACCTACAGTGGTGCTTGAAAGTTTATGAACCCTTTAGAATTTTCTATATTTCTGCATAAATATGACCTAAAACATCATCGGATTTTCACACAAGTCCTAAAGGTAGATAAAGAGAACCCAGTTAAACAAATGAGACAAAAATATTATACTTGGTCATTTATTTATTGAGGAAAATGATCCAATATTACATATCTGTGAGTGGCAAAAGTATGTGAACCTCTAGGATTAGCAGTTAATTTGAAGGTGAAATTAGAGTCAGGTGTTTTCAATCAATGGGATGACAATCAGGTGTGAGTGGGCACCCTGTTTTATTTAAAGAACAAGGATCTATCAAAGTCTGATCTTCACAACACATGTTTGTGGAAGTGTATCATGGCACGAACAAAGGAGATTTCTGAGGAACTCAGAAAAAGTGTTGCTGATGCTCATCAGGCTGGAAAACATTACAAAACCATCTCTAAAGAGTTTGGACTCCACCAATCCACAGACAGACAGATTGTGTACAAATGGAGGAAACTCAAGACCATTGTTACCCTCCCCAGGAGTGGGCGACCAACAAAGATCACTCCAAGAGCAAGGCATGTAATAGTCGGCGAGGTCACAAAGGACCCCAGGGTAACTTCTAAGCAACTGAAGGCCTCTCTCACATTGGCTAATGTTAATGTTCATGAGTCCACCATCAGGAAAACACTGAACAACAATGGTGTGCATGGCAGGGCTGCAAGGAGAAAGCCACAGCTCTCCAAACAGAACATTGCTGCTTGTCTACAGTCTGCTAAAGATCATGTGGACAAGCCAGAAGGCTATTGGACAAATGTTTTGTGGATGGATGAGACCAAAATAGAACTTTTTGGTTTAAATGAGAAGCGTTATGTTTGGAGAAAGGAAAACACTGCATTCCAGCATAAGAATCTTATCCCATCTGTGAAACATGGTGGTGGTAGTATCATGGTTTGGGTCTGTTTTGCTGCATCTGGGCCAGGATGGCTTGCCATCATTGATGGAACAATGAATTCTGAATTATACCAGTGAATTCTAAAGGAAAATGTCAGGACATCTGTCCATGAACTGAATCTCAAGAGAAGGTGGGCCATGCAGCAAGACAACGGCCCTAAGCACACAAGTGGTTCTACCAAAGAATGGTTAAAGAAGAATAAAGTTAATGTTTTGGAATGGCCAAGTCAAAGTCCTGACTTTAATCCAATCAAAATGTTGTGGAAGGACCTGAAGTGAGTAGTTCATGTGAGGAAACCCACGAACATCCCAGAGTTGAAGCTGTTCTGTATGGAGGAATGGGCTAAAATTCCTCCAAGCCAGTGTGCAGGACTGATCAACAGTTACCGGAAACATTTAGTTGCAGTTATCGCTGCACAAGGGGATCACACCAGATACTGAAAGCAAAGGTTCACATACTTTTGCCACTCACAGATATGTAATATTGGATCATTTTCTTCAATAAATAAATGAGCAAGTATAATATTTCTGTCTCATTTGTTTAACTGGGTTCTCTTTCTCTACTTTTAGGACTTGTATGAAAATCCGATGATGTTTTAGGTCATATTTATGCAGAAATATAGAAAATTCTAAAGGGTTCACAAACTTTCAAGCACCACTGTATGTTGCTCATGATATAATTCTGAGAAAGTAAAGCTATATATGTTTGTCTTGTTTCAGAGCAAGCATGACTGCCACTTGAAAAGATATGAGGACCTCACATCAGTTAAACGAATGAGGAAGACTGCAATTCCCTCCCCCTCCATCAAGCAGCCCACATTATTAGAGAGCTGGACAGCGCCCCATAGATCCATTGACAAGGCCATTGTGAATTATGTTGTCCGAGGACGTCAGCCTTTCAGCATCATAGAGCAAGAACCTTTCCGGGACTTTGTGTTTGACCTGGTGCCAAATGCCAAGATAATGTCAAGAATCACACTCACATCTAGGATTGATGATGCTGCCAAACAAATGAAGATCAAAATGATTGAGGCCATGAAAACTCTGGACCACATCGCAACAACCACTGACTGCTGGTCAGCCAGGCAGCGTAGTTTCATTGGGGTCACGGCCCATTGGCTGGACCCCGAAAGTTTAAAAAGGGTCTCTGTGGCCCTGGCCTATAAAAGATTAAGAGGCTCTCACACTTTTTGACCTTCTGGCAAATGCACTTAATGATATCCATGCTGAGTTTGAAATTCGGGGGAAGATAGTCACAACAACCACGGACAATGGCTCCAACTTCATCAAAGCCTTCAAAGTCTTTGCTGAAGATGAAAATAACAATGCTGGTGCTCAAGTTCAGGAGAAGGAGGAGGAGGAAGAAGCAGACCAAGATGAGGAGGAGTTAGAGTTTGTTGACATATCTTCACTTTTGGATGAGGATGATGGTTTTGAGTTCCAGCTTCCAAAGCACCAGCATTGTGCATGCCACATTCTTAACCTAATAGCCACTACCAATGCCAGCAAGGCAGTGTCCAATGACATGTACAAGAAATTATACTATTCAACATTTGGCAAGTGCAATGCACTTTGGAATAAGTGGTCAAGATCCTCAATAGCAGCTGAAACTGTGGAAGATGCTTGCTCCCTCCAGCTTGTGCGACTGGTTGCAACAAGGTGGAACTCTGTGTTCATGGCTGTGGAGAGACTGCTCAGGATCGACAAAGAGAAGGGAGAGGCAGCCATGAGAGTTGTCTGCACAGATTTGAACGTTCCAATGTAAGTTTAAAAAATATCATGTTGTACTCTTTCTCTCAAGCTCAATTCTGGTACATATTGTCTACTTGTACAACAATTGAATTGAATGATTAACGTTGAATGATGAACCATTCCATTGCATGATAATGAGCCAATCATGTAGCAATGCTGGGGTTTTTTTGGCTCTTATTGTTACACCTAATCACCTAACACCTAATCCTGTGTGTTAATGAAATATGTTCTTGTCTTCATCACAGGTTTAATCCAGCCGAACTTGCATTCCTGTCAGAGTTTGCTGTTGTGATGACTCCAGTCGCCCAAGCAACTAACATCTTGCAAGCTGAAACCAATGTCCAGATGGGGTGGCTGCTCCCAACCTTCAAGCTCCTGAAAATTAAGCTGGACAGGATCAAGCTACCGCTAAAATACTGTAAGACCCTTGTCGATGCTCTGCAGGTGGGCATTGAGGATCGCTTTGGCCCTATGATGGAAGACCCAGAGCTGGTGGCCGCTGCTATTCTGCTTCCAATGTTCCGGACAAATTGGACACAGGAAGATGAGACAATCAAAATAGGTAAGAAGGGGAACACTTTCAATTAAGATTCGCATATTAATCATACACCAAGTGCTTACTAACATGGATATTAGTAGTGCATTAGCCCTTTCTTAGCCTGTATAAAGCCGTCATTTCCATTAAAATCATTATTTCTTACTGACAATGTTGTCATGTTAAATCTGTGGTTACTGTCATGACTGGTTGAAACTATTATTGTTTATAATGTACTCTTATATTTTAGGAATGGACTATATCAAACAACACATTGAAGACTTCTCGTTGCAGTCTGGTGAGGTCAACAGGTCAACCTCATCTGATGAAGACGACTTTTTTTTCTGGCATGAGGGGTTCAAAGGCACAAGACGATGCCAAACAGCTAGATGCGTACTTGTTCTGTTCAGCAGATAACATGGACTTGCTCAAGTCTTTTCCAGCTGTGTGTAAGATGTCTGTTAGGTTAAACACACCCCTTCCAGCATCAGCAGCCTGTGAGAGGCTTTTTAGTATCACAGGATTAGTCTTTCGCCAAAGAAGAGTGAGACTGAATGACTCCAATTTTGAAAACCAACTACTTTTGAGATTAAACAAAAGATTTCTAACTCCCTAACTGACTGCTTTATGCATATCAGTTTAAGAAGGGAATACACTGTGGAGGGGAAAAAAGCACAAGCAGGGAAGAGAAGGGAGGGATGCTGTGGGGGGATCGGTTTTTGTTTACAAAGAGCTCAGGTGTTGTAAGGTGCTCTACTCATGTGTTTTTACATGAGAAATGCTTGTATGTGGCCTACTGGGGGGTATTCCAAGTAGTTGATTAAGAGACAAACCTGAGTAAGTTAACCTGGAGGCAGTGGTTAACCTGTTGATGAGAGCCCTTTGGCTTTGTGAGAATGATGCTTCTGGGCTGTTCTATTATAAGGTTTACCATTAGGCTAGGGTGACCAGATTTCCCTAGTCTGAAACCGGGACACTTTTGCGCACGACCATGCTCGTGCACGCACACCTTTTTTTTTACGTAAATGTGACACTCAGAGAGGTGCTCTTATCATTTTGTTGAAACTCACATTTATCAACATCTCACATGAAATAAAACAAACAGGCTTGTTTGTATGGACATAGCCTGGCCTATTCTCAGCCATTACAAAATCTGTTGTCTGACCATAATTTAACTGACCTGTATACCACCATGCTACTAGATAACAAAATTGTTATCTAGTAGCATGGTGGTATACAGATCAGTTAAATTATGGTCAGACAACAGATTTTGTAATGGCTGAGAACAGGCCAGGCTATGTCCATAGGCCAAATTTAAACTGATTTATTTCACCTGTTTGTGAGAACACCAAGAAGAATGCATATGCACATGTAGGCTATATCTCTAAAATTGTATGCACTATAGCATGAACTTAAAAAGTACATATGTGACCTAAACATAGCCTAGGTCAGAATCAACCTTATTAACCATTCCCCACAACTGAATGAATAAAGCAAGAAGATGTGTACAAAAGTGAACACTTTAATGGAAAGTGCAACAAGCTGTTCAACACAGCAATATGGCCAAACTGTCAGAATGGTATGTTAAACAGAAACAAAAAAGAGACAAGTGATTTGAGAATATATACTACCTACGGAAGCCGAGAGAGGCCCTTCATATAATTCTTTTTTTTTTTATTCACCTTGTTATCCCGAGATAACGACATAATTAATTCAGGATCTCGAGAAAACAACACAACTAATTCGAGATCTCGAGAAAACAAAACCGTTATTCCATGATCTTGAGAAAACAAAACAATTATTTCATGATCTCGAGTAAACAGCTGAGAAATGGTTCATTCAGGTACGCCAAGAGACTTGTGATATGCTGACTTTGGGGCTATTTCTCATTCTGTATAGACGCAACTTTGGTCATTAGAATGTCTGGAATGCCAGCATCACTGGTGTCTCAGGATTGACATACTGTAACTCAACAGGGGGAGAGAGAGAAAAAACACAGGCTGTTAGGTATGCCCATTGTCATTTAATGGTTAAGAACAGTATACATTTTGCACTGAGTACAAGTGGGGACATTGGCAAGACTAACTATGATAGCATAACTGACATCCTACTCAGCTCCTTCCCAAAAGATGGCACCCCACTGATGTTCCTGGGAGACTTCAACCTCCACCTAGAAGCCTCCCAATCTGCTGCCTTCCTTCCACTACTCCACTCCTTTGAGCTCTCCTTGCTTCACTCACCTCCAAGGCATAAAGCTGGCAACCTTCTAGACCTGGTCTTCCCAGAAACTGCTCTGCCTCAGATCCCACAGTTACCCCCTCCATCTGTCTGACCACCATTTCATTTCATTCTCCCTCCCTCTTCCTCTCCACCCATCCTCCCCCTCTTACCCCACTGTTACAGTCCGTCATAACTTCCACTTCCTCTCTCCCTCCTCTCTTGCCTGCCCTGTCACTGCTTCACTCCACCCGAATCCTTCTCCAATCTCCCCACTGAATCTGCTGCATCTTCTCTGCTCTCTTCTCTCTCCTCATTACTTGACACACTATCTCCTCTTGTCTCCAGGCCAGCAAGATCTTTCCCTCCTAGTCCCTGGATATCTGAAACACTTCACTCCAACAGAAGCAGCCTACATCCTCAGAGTCCTCTGAGAAATCCTCAGAGTTAGGGAACATTGTCAGAGCAGAAGGAAGCAAGTTTTCTTCTAGGATAACCTTGTGCATGACTTGATTCATGTGTCCTTCACAAACACAAACCTGCCCCATTCCAGCCTTGCTGAAGTACCCCCAGATCATCACCTATCCTCCACCAAATGGGCATGAGACACTGTGGCTTGCAGGCCTCTCCAGGTCTCTGTCTAACCAGTAGACGACAAGGTGATGGGACAAGCTGAAAATTGGACTCATCAGAGAAGATGACCATACTTCAGTCCTCTAAGATCCAATCCTTATGGTCTTTATCAAACCTCAGCCTGCCTCTTCTTTGCTTCTCATTGATGGAGGACTTTTTTCTAGCTTTGCATGATTTCATCCCCACCCAGAGGAGCCTGTTTCAAACCGTGTTGCACTTAACCCCAGCTGTCATTTGCCATTCTTTTTGTAAATTACTTGATGTCATCCTACAGTTGTTGAGTGACATTCAAAGGAGTTGATGATAATTCTGGTCAGTGGAGAATCGTTTTTGCCCTCTGCCAGTCTGTAACTTTGTTGTCCCCAATGTCTGCTGCTTGACCTTATTCTTATGAACCACTGTCTTTGAAATTTTGAGAATGGGAGCAACCATCTTAACTGGCATAGCTCTGCATGATGAAATTATATTTTTGTATTCGAATTAAATTTAAGGTTCTATTAGCACTGTTTTTTGCCATCCAAACTGGTCCTATTGCAAGAGGATAGTGATGACCACAGCAGTGGTTTTTATACATTTCTTAATTAAATAAGATTTGGTTCAGGTGATATCCTGATCACCTAATCAATACCTCATTATGTAAAATCAGGGATGCTTGTGTTGGAATTCCAGCACAGACACTGAAATGAAATGGCTGCCATACATAGAGATGCTGATTTAAGAAAAAATAAAGTGGTTTCTTAATTTTTTCCAGAACTGTGTGTGCGCATATATATTTTATATACAGTATGGGCAGCAGGGGCATGGTCGAGTGTCAGCTGTGAACAGTGAGGAAGCAGGTTGAGCCAGCAGATAACGTGATGAGGTGCACCTGTGTCAAATTACTGGCTGTCTATTAACCTGTGTCTCTGCATGCCTTGCAGACAGTCAGGAACAAGAGAGAGAGAGCTGTGACACCCCATCGCGTGTGTGTTTAGTATGTTTGTGTCATCAAAAGTCAATGAAAGATGTGCCACTAAAAACAAACTCACCTGTTCTGAAGGCTGCTTCCTGTTCCTCTGGTTGCCAATGTTAGAAAGTTGTTATGCTGGTGCCAAAACCCGGGACTGAGGAACGCAAGCCGCCATGGGATCCAAACCAGTCTGAGAACTCATCCAAATGCTCGCTGACTACCTCCAGTGCCAGCAGCATGCCCTAGTCGTGCTGTCCATCGACCAGGGCCGGTGTTTCTGGGCTCTGCTCAAAGCGCAGTCAGAGGATTGGCAGGTGATATGGAGCTGGGTTCAGTCTGCAGGTGCTCCAGCCATCGTTCCTGTGGCCAGCATGCCCATTCAGCTAGTGAAGATGGGGCCACAGGATGACCCCTATGCCTTCCTCGAGCTGTTCAAGCATGTCATGGAGGCGAGCTCATGGCCAACCTCACAGTGGGTGGCTTGCCTACTGCTGCTCCTGTCACAGGAAGCCCAGCTTGCAGCTTGACAGCTCCTGGCCACCAACATGCTGGAGTATGCCCTCCTGATGTGGTCCAGCCATTTGTGTTTGCCCAACAGCTCCGTGATGCCTGCCAACAGTGATTTCTGGCCAGTGAAAATGACGTTGAAGTCATCATTGAGCGAGTGACACTGGAGCAGTTCGTTGCTCAGCTGCCAAGTGGGAGGTCAGTGTGGGTCTGGTGTCACCGAATGCCGTTGCTGGAGGACGTGGGCCAACTGGCTGAGGATCATTAGATTAGATTAGATTCACTTTATTCATCCCACATCGGGGAAATTCACGTGTTACAGTAGCAAGAAAATGTCAAACAGATAACAAATAAAACTGAAATAAAAATTAGACAAATGAAGGATTAAATACAAAGGGCTATTTGCATTATCTACCGTGAAAAAGTATAGAAAAATTGTCTTATTGAGAGGCTCAGAAAAATTGCACATTACAGGTAGACTCTTGTAGTGGTTCAGTATTGGTGGGTGGAGCACAGAGGACGGCAGGACAGAGATCAGGTTCAAAATAGCATTTATTGCTAGACTTTTCAGTTTAACAATACTTCACTCACTCAAACAGACACACACACACACAACTGGCGTCTTGTTCAGGGCTGAGCTCCTTCCGCTCTCGCTCTCCCTCCTGATATAGGGTGCGGTCACTGGGAAGACACACAAACACAGGTTAATTGCTCTCAGGTGTAGTGATTCTGCCACTTACCTTCCCTGACCCCGCCCTCCTGTCACAGACCGGCGCTTGACCACGCCCCCGCTGCCACATACCCCCACCGCCCGACTCAGGCCGGGCGGCCGTCCGGCCTGCAGCCGACTCCCCCACCCATTGACGGGAGAGGAAGTCCGCCATGACCATCTGCGCCCCCGGCCTGTGGACCACCTTGAAATTAAAGGGTTGGAGCGCCAGATACCAACGGGTGATCCGCGCGTTGGCATCTTTCATGCGGTGGAGCCACTGGAGGGGCGCGTGGTCCGAACAGAGGGTGAAAGGGCGCCCCAGCAGGTAGTACCGGAGGGCGAGAACCGCCCACTTGATGGCCAAACACTCTTTCTCTATGGTGTTGTAGCGCCCCTCACGCACCGACAGCTTCCTGCTGATATACAGGACAGGGCGGTCCTCCCCCTCCACCTCCTGGGACAAAACCGCCCCAGCCCTCTGTCCGACGCATCGGTCTGCAACATAAAGGGGAGAGAAAAGTCAGGGGAGTGTAGAAGTGGCCCCCCACACAGTGCAGCCTTTACCTCTGAGAAAGCCCACTGGCACTGCTCCATCCACTGGACCGGATCTGGTGCCCCCTTTTTAGTGAGATCAGTCAGCGGGCTGGAGACGTCCGAATAATTAGGTATAAACCTACGATAGTAGCCAGCCAGCCCCAGGAACTGTCTCACCCCCTTTTTGGTCTTGGGCCTCAGGCAGGCCGCAATTGCTGCTGTCTTATTAATTTGGGGACGCACCTGCCCGTTGCCCAAGTGGAAGCCCAGATACCGTACTTCCACCCGCCCAATCGCACACTTCATTGGGTTGGCTGTGAGCCCCGCTCGCCTCAGCAACCTAAGGACGGCCCTCAGATGTTCGAGGTGCCGCTGCCAGTCATTACTATAGATGATGATGTCATCTAAATACGCGGCCGCATAAGTGGCGTGAGGGCGGAGGACTCTGTCCATCAGCTGCTGAAACGTAGCGGGCGCCCCAAACAGCCCAAACGGAAGGGTGACGAATTGGTGTAAACCAAACGGTGTGGAAAAGGCCGTTTTTTCTCGGGATAGTGGAGTCAAGGGGATCTGCCAATATCCCTTCGTCAAATCCAGCGTCGAATAAAAGCGAGCAGTGCCGAGTCGATCGAGCAACTCATCAATATGAGGCATTGGGTACGCGTCGAATTTAGACACCGCGCTGACTTTTCTATAGTCCACACAGAACCGGACCGGCCCGTCAGCCTTGGGTACCAAGACCACCGGGCTGCTCCAGTCACTGTGGGACTCCTCGACGATGCCCATTTCGAGCATGGTCTGAAGTTCTTCCCGAACCACCTTTTTTTTGTGTTCGGGTAGCCTGTAAGGGCGGCTACGCACTACCACCCCCGGGGGCGTCTCTATGTGGTGCTCTATGAGGTTAGTCCGACCGGGCAGGGGCGAGAACACATCCGAAAACTCGGTCTGCAACTGGGCGACCTCCGCGAGTTGGGTCGGGGAGAGGTGGTCTCCACAGGGGACCGGAGAGGTACTTGATGCCAATGTCCCTTTTTGAACCTCCGGCCCTTTCTCCGGAACCACAGACACCAACGCCACAGGGACCTCCTCGTTCCAGAGTTTAAGCAGATTGAGGTGGTAAATCTGTAGTGCCCCACCCCTGTCCGTTCTCCTCACCTCATAGTCGACATCCCCGACTCGCCGTGTGACCTCAAAGGGTCCTTGCCACTTGGCGATCAATTTGGAGCTCGACGTGGGCAACAGTACGAGTACCTTATCTCCCGGTGTGAACTCTCTAATGCGCGTACCCTTGTTGTACAGGCAGGCTTGCCGTTCCTGGGCCTGCTGCAAATTCTCCTGAGTTAGGTGGGTGAGCGTGTGGAGTTTTGCGCGCAGGTCCATAACATACTAAATTTCGTTCTTACTTTGTGAAGGTCCCTCCTCCCAATTTTCCCGCAGCACGTCCAGGATGCCGCGCGGCTTACGCCCATATAATTCGAACGGGGAGAACCCCGTGGAGGCTTGGGGGACCTCTCGCACTGAGAACAGCAAGGGTTCGAGCCACTTATCCCAATTACGTGCGTCCTCACTTATGAATTTCTTAATAATATTTTTGAGGGTGCGGTTGAACCGTTCCACTAAACCGTCCATTTGTGGGTGATACACACTGGTGCGGATCGGCTTAATCCCCAATAACCCATACAGTTCGCGCAGTGTTCGTGACATAAACGTAGTGCCTTGATCAGTCAGAATCTCTTTCGGGATTCCAACTCGGGAGATGACGCGGAAGAGTGCCTCTGCAATACTGCGTGCTGAGATATTGCGCAGAGGCACTGCTTCCGGGTATCGCGTTGCATAGTCCACCAGAACTAATATAAAGTGGTACCCTCGTGCTGACCGATCTAATGGCCCGACGAGATCCATCCCAATTCTCTCAAACGGGGTCTCGATTAACGGTAGAGGGCGCAAAGGTGCTTTTGCAATGGGCGCTGGGTTTACTAACTGGCATTCGCGGCATGCCGTACACCACCTACGGACATCGCCGCGAATCCCCGGCCAATAGAATCGGGCCATTATTCGGGCTAGTGTTTTATCCTGCCCCAAGTGTCCAGCCATGTGAGCTGCCTGGAATACCAATTCCCGGCGGCTCTTCGGAATTAAAAGCTGCGTGACTCACTCTTTAGTTTGAGTGTCCTGCGTCACTCGGTATAATCTATCCTTCATCATCGCAAAGTAGGGGAAGGACGGGGTGGCGTTCGGCTGGAGCGTTCGATTACTCTCACTTGGTCAAACGCATGCCGCAGAGTCTCGTCTCGCGACTGCTCTAATGGGAAATCCGTGAGGGATTCCCCGAGAGAGAGGACGAGCCGGCGGCTCCTCACTCTGACGCGGAGATGACGTAGACGGCTCTGTGACAGCTGCTCCCGCCAAAGCGACACCGGGACCTCCCCCTGTCAAATGGCAGGACCCACTCTCTACTAGGCGCGTCATTAAACCCCGAAATCCCGGCCAATCAGTCCCCAAAATTAAAGAGTGGGTAAGGTGAGGATTAACTGCCGTCTCGTCTCGTCTTCTTCCGCTTATCCAGGACCGGGTCGCGGAGGCAGCAGTCTAAGCATGGAAGCCCAAACTTCCCTTTCCCCAGACACCTCGGCCAGCTCCTCGGGAAGAACACCGAGGCGTTCCCAGGCCAGCCGAGAGACATAGTCCCTCCAGCGTGTCCTGGGTCTTCCCCGGGGCCTCCTCCCGGGGGGACATGCCTGGAACACCTCCCCAGGGAGGCGTCCAGGAGGCATCCGAAAAAGATGCCCGAGCCACCTCAGCTGGTTCCTCTCGATGTGGAGGAGCAGCGGCTCTACTCCGAGCTCCTCCCGAGTGACTGTGCTTCTCACCCTATCTCTAAGGGAGCGCCCAGCCACCCTGCGAAGGAAACTCATTTCAGCCGCTTGTATCCGCGATCTTGTTCTTTCTGTCATTACCCAAAGCTCATGACCATAGGTGAGAGTCGGAACGTAGATCGACCGGTAAATTGAGAACTTCGCCTTTTGGCTCAGCTCCTTCTTCACCACGACGGACTGGTAAAGCGACCGCATCACTGCGGAGGCTGCACCGATCCGCCTGTCGATCTCACGCTCCATCCTTCCCTCACTCGTGAACAAGATCCCGAGATACTTAAACTCCTCCACTTGAGGCAGGACTTCTCCACCAACCTGGAGAGGGCAAGCCACCCTTTTCTGGTCGAGAACCATGGCCTCGGACTTGGAGGTGCTGATTCTCATCCCAGCCGCTTCACACTCGACTGCAAACCGCCCCAGTGCATGCTGAAGGTCCTGGTTTGAAGAAGCCAACAGGACAACATCATCCGCAAAAAGCAGAGATGAAATCCTGTGGTTCCCAAACAGGATTCCTTCCGGCCCCTGGCTGCGCCTAGAAATTCTGTCCATAAAAATTATGAACAGAACCGGTGACAAAGGGCAGCCCTGCCGGAGTCCAACATGCACTGGGAACAGGTCTGACTTACTGCCGGCAATGCAAACCAGACTCCTGCTCCGTTCGTACAGGGACCGGACAGCCCTTAGCAGAGAGCCCCGAACCCCATACTCCCGAAGCACCCCCCATAGAATACTACGGGGGACACGGTCGAATGCCTTCTCCAGATCCACAAAGCACATGTGGACTGGTTGGGCAAACTCCCATGAACCCTCGAGCACCCTATGAAGGGTATAGAGCTGGTCCAGTGTTCCGCGACCAGGACGAAAACCGCATTGTTCCTCCTGGATCTGAGGTTCGACTATTGGTCGAATTCTCCTCTCCAGTACCCTGGAGTAAACTTTCCCTGGGAGGCTGAGAAGTGTGATTCCCCTATAATTGGAGCACACTCTCCGGTCCCCTTTCTTAAAAAGAGGGACCACCACCCCAGTCTGCCACTCCAGAGGCACTGTCCCCGACCGCCACGCGATGTTGCAGAGGCGTGTCAACCAAGACAGCCCCACAACATCCAGAGACTTGAGATACTCAGGGCGGATCTCATCCACCCCCGGTGCCTTGCCACCGAGGAGCTTGCAAACCACCTCAGTGACTTCAGCTTGGGTAATGGACGAGTCCACCTCTGAGTCATCAGCCTCAGTCTCCTCAGTGGAAGACATGACGGTGGGATTGAGGAGATCCTCAAAGTATTCCTTCCACCGCCCGACAATGTCCCCAGTCGAGGTCAACAGCTCCCCACCCGCACTGTAAACAGTGTTGGCAGAGTACTGCTTCCCCCTCCTGAGGCGCCGGACGGTTTGCCAGAATTTCTTCGAGGCTGACCGATAGTCCTTCTCCATGGCCTCCCCGAACTCCTCCCAGTTCCAAGTTTTTGCCTCTGCAACTGCCCGAGCTGCAGCACTCCTGGCCTGCCGATACCCGTCGGCTGCCTCAGGAGTCCCGGAGGTCAACATGGCCCGATAGGACTCCTTCTTCAGCTTGACGGCATCCCTTACTTCTGGTGTCCACCACCGGGTTCGGGGATTGCCGCCACGACAGGCACCGGAGACCTTGCGGCCACAGCTCCAAACAGCTGCGTCCACAATGGAGGTAGAGAACATGGTCCACTCAGACTCAATGTCCCCCGCCTCCCTCGGAAGCTGGGAAAAGCTCTCCCGGAGGTGGGAGTTAAAGACCTCCCCAACAGAGTGCTCGGCCAGACGTTCCCAGCAGACCCTCACCATACGTTTGGGCCTGCCAGGTCTGTCCAGCTTCCTCCTCCGCCAGCAGATCCAACTCACCACCAGGTGGTGATCAGTTGACAGCTCAGCCCCTCTCTTCACCCGAGTGTCCAAGACATAGGGCCGGAGATCAGATGACACGACTACAAAGTCGATCATCGACCTTCGACCTAAGGTGTCCTGGTGCCACGTGCACTTGTGGACACCCCTATGCTCGAACATGGTGTTCGTTATGGAAAAACTGTGACTAGCACAGAAGTCCAATAACAAAACACCAGACATGTGGACTCGAGTCATGTGACTTGGACTCGAGTCAGACTCGAGTCACCATTTTGATGACTTGAGACTTGAAATCCCTAGATGAGGAATGACTTGCAACTCGACTCGGACTTGCACGCTGTTGACTCGAGACTTGACTTGGACTTGACAGTTTTAGCTTGCAATGACTTGGCGTATCAGGTATAAATATTCTTCCCCCCCCCCGATTTTGAATCCAAGTACACTCGTTATTATTTGAATGCGATGTAGCTCCTTGTCCTAGGCTACGGCAGCTCAATCCACTAGCACTAGGTGTCACTCAAGTACTTCAACTGGTTCAAATGAAAAACCAAACGGTGATGGGCAACGAGGACGCTGAACATTGATGACGCTGAATGATGAACGGACGGATAAAAACATGATTCCCCGCGTAATTTCCTTTGGATTTAAAGAATACTCCAATACAGATGGCAAACGCATTGCTACATGCAGAACATGTGGAGCCACAATTTCGGACAGCCAGTCAACCACATCAAACTCCGTTCGTCACCTGAGGCTGCATAAGGAAAAGTAAGTAACAAAGCTAGGCTACAGCTAGCAAGAATCTGTACAGGCTAGTTGGTGGCTAGAAGTGGAATGTGTTAATATATTAACGCTGTCAAGGATTTGTTTTGCTTTGCTGAATATAAAATAGTGAAGTAGATTTTTTTATTGGATTGCTTTTGTGTTCAGTCTAGTGTTAGATTATGTGGGCTAGGCTACCAGTTAACACACATTGGGAAGGCATAGCCAGAAGGTGGTGATTTGGTCAGAGCAGAGAACGTTTACAAGATTGTTATAAAGGCTCTGGTCAGAACGACACAGACTTATGATAAGAACCGGACAGCAAAGGATAAAACGTGAATCAAATAAACAGTTACCCAGGCTGCAAACTAAGTATGTAAAACAGAAGTTCGCTCTTTGCAATGGGAAAGTCAGTGCTTGTCATGAAAGGCATTTAAACCACTGAGACGAGATGACTAGCAATGCAAGTTAAACCAGGCGTTTAACTGTTTGCTACGTACTGCACCAAGTCGTGGACGCTGTGCGATGTGTGTTATTAGTGCTGGGATTACGTGTCATCAGAGACATTCAATTCTATTCTCTTCCTCTCTCTGGTGTCATGTAGGCAATGGGCCATTTGGGCTATGTAAAATGTAAGCTCAGCTGACGTTTTATAGCGCAGTACATCCCGACAGATTGGAGTATAGCCTACTCCAACGCGAAGCATTATCCCACAGTCTTACCCAAATGACAGGGCACACAATGCCTCTACATAGCGTGGCTTTACCAGTGCATTTATTAGTCTCTGGCGAGAAACCAAATTCGCCAAAAGCACGCAACTTGGATCTGGAGGATTCCGCTGAACATTCTGAAATTCACAACAACTGTTTATTCTACTTTATTATACGGCTCTCTAGAATGTTGCCAGGGCTTCATTCTCACATTCTGGCCAGAGCCCTAGAGGACTCTGATTCTGACTACATCGTCACAATGTTCTGTGTTTACTGAGGCTACCGGTATTTTAGCGAGTGTTTAGTGAATGCATTGTGGTCTAGCTAAACTGCTTAAGGGAACATCCTGGCTGGCTTGTATTAAACATTATACTGTGTATAAACAAATATGTTCAGATTAAATGAACTCAGACTTTGATATTGAAAATGATAAAAACATGTTAATGTCTACATGATTAAAAACAGAAAACAAGTAGGCCTACTAATTTTACATTTTTTTTTCTTGTTTAGATTTGCAGAATATCTGAAGAACAAGATAATCCCACGTGAGACAGAGCGGCCGTCCATTTCTGGATTCCTTACTGCAAAAGATACACAGTACAATGCTACCCACCCACAACAAAAAGCCATCACAAATTCAATACTAACAGATTTGGTCATTGGATGCAACATCCCTCTCTCAGTAGTGGAGAACAGATATTTCCGGAATTTTTTGTCAGTTAGTTGGTCTCTCTCACACACACAAACGTACTCAAGTCACGTTGTATTGTGTTAAAGCCATGTCATGTTGTATGTTGGGACAGTGCCTAACTTCAGAAGGAAAACCATTCTTTGATTCTAAAAGTACACAGATCATCTGTTAGCTTGGACTTTGAGTTTCATGTCTTAAAATGCACATGAAAAGCATTTTTATGTGAAAAATGACATGAATGAAATGAAAAGAAAATTATTTTTGTTACACAGTACCAGTACTAGTTTTGTTTAGAATTTTGTTTTAATTTCTCACTAATTTTCCAATAAAAAATTTAAGGAAATGGTCATACTTTCACTCATTCTCACACCCTTAGCCTCAGATGTACACTGACTCACTCAAACTAAACTCACTGAAAATTTAGGATGCTTTACTAACGTTAACTAACTAATCATTGTCTCCTCTGAGATTCTTTGATTGTCTTGGGGCACAAGCTCTAAAACATTTTAAAATGGAAAAGAATGGGTGTACTGTAGTTACTTGTGCTGACTCTATGAATCATTGACATTACATTAAGCAGACATTTTTATCCAAGGTGACTGGCAAAGGAGGACATACACTGCAGTGTGGAGAGGTAATACATTTGTGATCAAAAATGTGTTGATTGCCTGTAGAATAAATGGTGACTTGTTAGGGACTTGGAAAAAAATGAGACTTGGACTTGGACTCGACTTGGCTTGGGTAGGACTTGGACTTGGACTTGACTTGGTCAAAAGTGCCTTGACTTGTGACTTGACTCGGACTTGAGTGGTAGGACTTGAGACTTACTTGTGACTTGCACATTAGTGACTTTGTCCCACCTCTGCAAAACACCACTCGGGTTCAGATCGGGGAGGCCGTTCCTCCCAACCACGCCCCTCCAGGTGTCACTGTCGTCGCCCACGTGAGCATTGAAGTCCCCCAGTAGCACAATGGAGTCCCCAGTCTGAGCACCCCTCAGTACCTCTCCCAGGGACTCCAAGAAGGCCGGATACTCTATACTGCTATTTGGCCCGTAGGCACAAACAACAGCAAGAGCCCTCTCCCCAATCCGAAGGCGCAGAGAGGCGACCCTCTCGTTCACTGGGGTAAACTCCAACACATGGCGGCTGAGCTGGGGAGCTATAAGCAAGCCCACCAGCCCGCCGCCGCTCACCACGGGCGACTCCAGAGAAGTGGAAAGTCCAGCCCCTCTCGAGGAGCTGGGTTCCAGAGCCCAAGCTGTGCGTGGAGGTGAGCCCGACTATCTCTAGCCGGTACCTCTCAACCTCCCGCACAAGCTCAGGCTCCTTCCCCCCCAGCAAAGTGACATTCCATGTCCCAACAGCCAGCCGCTGTGTCCGGGGATCAGGTCGTCGAGGCCCCTGCCTTCGACTGCCACCCAATCCACACTGCACCAAACCCCTACTGCTACCTCTGTGGGTGGTGAACCCACAGGAGGTCGGGCCCACGTCACCTCTTCGGGCTGAGCCCGGCCAGGCCCCATGGGCAAAGGCCCGGCCACCAAGCGCTCGCATATGAGCCCCAACCCCGGGCCTGGCTCCAGGGTGGGGCCCCGGCTGCGTCCTACCGGGCGACGTCACGGTCCTGGATTTTTTCTCCATAGGGGTTTTTTGGTGAACTGCTCTTGGTCTGGCCTGTCACCTAGGACCTGTCTGCCTTGGGAAACCCTAACAGGGGCATAATGCCCCCGACAACATAGCTCCTAGGATCATTCAAGCACACAAATGCCTGCCGGCTTCACTATAAATTTTTCCCCTCTGAAAATAATGTGGACCGACACCAAAGGGTAGCGGTGAACATCCCCGTGCACACACAACACCTTTACCCCTTGTGCTCCCCCCAATGCCTCGTTTTGAACCAGGCTTTGGCGAATTGAGGTCTGATTACAACCAGAATCCACCAACGCCTGATATGTAGCCCCTTGGATACTCACCGGTATGCGATACACTCCGGCCCGATCGAGGGTGGCCTCTGGCGCGTGGGGGATCCGAACCACCGCGCCCACTTCCATTGCTGTGCACTGCTGTTGATGGTGGCCTGGCTCCCCGCAGCACCAGCAAACCGGCCCGGGCTTTCCCTCTGCACCGGTGATCTTGGGCTCACTCACCTGAGGTGGGGGAGAGACAGACACAGAAGGGAGAAACGGGAGGGCACCGCGGGTGCGGCGGGCCGGCTGGGGTGGTGCCAGCCCCTGCCTCCGCGGTGGGGGAATGGGGCGAGGACGGGACACAGGAGGAGGGGGAGAGAGAGAGAGAGGGAGAGAAGAGAAGATGCCATCTGCTGTCCTGCCGCCAGGACAGCCGCCAGATGATCCTCTGCCAGCTCGACTGCCTGATCCAGCGACGCCGGGCGGTGGCACTGGACCCACTCCGCGGTTCCTGCTGGTAAGCGGGCGATGAACTGTTCCAGTACCACCTGGTCGACGATTCCCTCGGCGTCGCAATCATTGGCCCTCAACCACCGCCAGCAGGCGTCCTGGAGCTGCTGGCCGAACGCGAACAGCAGGCCGACTTCCTCCAATCGCAGCGCACGGAAGCGCTGGCGCTGTTGTTCCGGTGTGCGCGCCACGCGCTGGAGGACGGCCCGGTGGAGGTCCGCGTAGGCCAGCCGGCGGTCGGCGGGGAGCTGTAGCACGGCCAGCTGTGCCTCTCCCGTTAGCAGGGGGAGGAGGCGCACCGCGCGCTGCTCCCTCGGCCACCCCGAGGCTTCGGCGACCTGTTCAAACAACGTGAGGAACACCTTGGGGTCGTCCTGCGGGCCCATCTTGGTGAGAGTGAGGGGAGACGGGCCTGCGGCCGGAGTGCTGGTGGACCCCACCAACGTGAGGAGATGCCGGAACGCCTCGCGATCTTCCTGCTGGGCCAGCACCAGGGCTTCGAAGCGCCGCTCTTGTTCCTTTCGGAGTGTGACGAGCGCCTGGTGCTGGCTTTGCTGAGCCATGGCGAGGGCGTGGACCAGGTCAGCGAACGGGGAGGATTCCATGGGGCTGCTAGGTTGGTGCTCCACTCTCCCGGGTTTCAGCACCACTGTAGCGGTTCAGTATTGGTGGGTGGAGCACAGAGGACGGCAGGACAGAGATCAGGTTCAAAATAGCGTTTATTGCTAGACTTTTCAGTTTAACAATACTTCACTCACTCAAACAGACACACACACACAACTGGCATCTTGTTCAGGGCTGAGCTCCTTCCACTCTCACTCTCCCTCCTGATATAGGGCGCGGTCACTGGGAAGACACACAAACACAGGTTAATTGCTCTCAGGTGTAGTGATTCTGCCACTTACCTTCCCTGACCCCGCCCTCCTGTCACAGACCGGCGCTTGACCACGCCCCTGCTGCCATAACTCTGTATATATACACACACATATATACATAAATTATATATATATATATATATATATATATATATATATATATATATATATATATATATTGATGATCCGGACTGAAGGGATTGACCTACCAGAGGGCAACATAGGTGATATCCAAGACAGCTACAAGTACCTTGGCATCCCACAGGCTAATGGAAACCATGAAGAGGCCACAAGGAAGTCAACCACAGCCAAATACCTCCAGAGAGTAAGGCAGGTCCTGAAAAGTCAGCTGAATGGTAAAAACAAGGTCCAAGCCATCAACATGTACGCACTACCAGTCATCAGATACCCCGCTGGTATCATAAACTGGCCAAAGGAGGAGATAGAAGCCACAGATATCAAGACTAGAAAGCTCCTCACCATGCATGGAGGGTTCCACCCCAAGTCCAGCACCCTGAGACTATACACTAAGCGGAAAGAGGGAGGCCGAGGGCTAGTGAGCGTCAAGACCACGGTCCAGGATGAAACATCGAAAATCCGAGAATACATCAGAAAGATGGCCCCAAAGGATGAACTGCTAAGTGAATGTCTCAGGCAGCAGAACCCTGATGAGAGTGCAGAGGAGGAGGAGGAACAGACAACCTGGAGAGACAAACCCCTACATGGCATGTACCACCGTCAGATAGAGGAAGTGGCTGATATCAAGAAATCCTACCAGTGGCTGGATAATGCAGGACTGACAGACAGCACAGAGGCACTAATCATGGCAGCACAAGAACAGGCCATAAGCACAAGAGCCATAGAGGCCAGGATCTACCAGAGTAGATCAGACCCAAGATGCAGACTGTGCAAAGAAGCCCCTGAAACAGTCCAGCACATAGTAGCAGGGTGTAAGATGCTAGCTGGATCAGCGTACATGGAGAGGCACAACCAAGTGGCTGGGATAGTATACAGGAACATCTGCAACCAGTATGGAATAGAAATACCCAAGTCCCAATGGGCCATACCACAGAAGGTGGCTGAGAACAACAGGGCCAAGATTCTGTGGGACTTCAGCTTCCAGACTGAGAAACAGATCCTGGCTAACCAACCGGACATAGTGGTGGTGGACAAAGAGCAGAAGAGGGTGGTGGTGATAGATGTGGCGATCCCAGCTGACGCCAACATCAGGAAGAAGGAACATGAGAAACTTGAGAAGTATCAAGGGTTGAAAGAGCAGCTGGAACGGATGTGGAAGGTCAAGGGTTGCGTGGTCCCCGTGGTAGTGGGGGCACTTGGGGCAGTAACCCCCAAACTGGGAGAGTGGCTCCAGCAAATCCCAGGAACAACATCTGAAGCCTCAGTCCAGAAGAGCGCAGTCCTAGGAACATCGAAGATACTGCGCAGAACCCTCAAACTCCCAGGCCTCTGGTAGAGGACCCGAGCTTGAGGATGACATGGATACCACCCCCCCGCCGGGGGTGAGAAGGAGATTTTTTTTAATATATATATATATATATATATATATATATATATATATATATATATATATATATATATATAAGTATGCATAAAAATAGCTTAAGGCCTATATTATTGCACATAATAATTGCATCGATGAGAGATGGCAGAGGTAGTAGTGGTGAAGTAGTGCAAATATAACGACAAACAGGTTATTGGTGCTACATTACAAGTTGTGGGTGTTATACAGTCTGACAGCAGCAGGTATGAATGACCTGCGGTATCTCTCCTTCTTACACTGTGGGTGTAGCAGTCTACTACTAAAAGAGCTGCTTAAAGCCCCCATAGCCTCATGTAGGGGGTGAGAGGGGTTATCCATGATTGAGGTCAGCTTGGCTAACATCCTCCTCTCACCCACCACCTCAATGGAGTCCAGAGGACAGTCCAAGACTGAGCCAGCCCTTCTGACCAGTTTATTAAGTTTCTTCCTGTCCCTCTCTGAACTCCCACAGCCCCAGCAGACCACAGCATAGAAAATCGCTGATGCTACCACATAGTCATAAAAAGTCCTAAGCAGTGTCCTGCACACACCAAAAGGCCTCAGTCTTCTCGAGGTGGAGATGACTTTGGTCCTTTTTGTACAGGACATCTGTATTGTTAGTCTAGTCCAGTTTGTTGTTAAGGTGAACACCCAGGTATTTGTACTCCTCCACAATCTCAATGTCCAAACCCTGGATGTTCACTGGTGCAATTTGAGGAACCGTCCTTCTGAAATCAATCACCACTTCCTTTGTCTTGCTGGTGTTGATGCGCAGGTGGTTCAGTTCACACCAGGCGACAAAGTTGGTGATGACCTCTCTGTACTCCAGATCGTCCCCCTCTGACACACGTCCAACGATGGCTGTATCATCTGAGAACTTCTGGAGGTGGCAGCTGTCCGTGTTGTAGCTGAAGTCAGATGTGTAAAGTGTAAAGAGGAAAGGAGAGAGCACTGTACCCTGTGGAGCCCTGTGCTGCAGACTACCACATCAGACACACAGTCGCGGAGCCTCACATACTGTGGTCTGTTAATGAGGTAGTCGATGATCCATGCAGCCAGGTGGCAGTCGACACCAGCGCCCTCCAGCTTCCCCTTAAGCAGTGATGACTGGATTGTGTTGAAAGCACTGGAGAAGTCAAAGAACATGATTCTCACAGTGCTCCCAGTGCCCTCCAGGTGCAAAAGTGACCAGTGTAGCAGGTAAATGACAGCATCATCCACACCAATGCCCGGTCGATATGCGAACTGCAGGGAGTCCATCTCTCTGTTCACCAGGTGTCAGAGGTGGGAGAGAACAATCCTCTCCATGATCTTAATTAGGTGAGATGTTAAAGCTACTGGCCAAAAGTGATTGAGCTCCCTGGGGTGCGCAGCCTTGGGAACTGGAACCACACATGATGTTTTCCACAGAAGTGGAACTTTCTCCAGACTGAGGTTCAGGTTGAAAATGTACAGAAGAATCCCACAGAGCTGATCTGCACAGTCCTTAAGCAGTCTGGAGTTGATACCATCAGGGCCAGCAGCTTTCCTTGTCTTGATCCTCCTCAGCTCCTTCAACACCTGATCAGCTGTTATGGAGAGGCAAGGGGTGTAGCCGAGGTGTGAGTCCTGTAGAGTGAGGTCGGGGGTGGAGTGTGTGGATTGGTCTGGCAGGGATCGGAGGGGGGTGATGTGGTGTGAGGAGGGAGCTGTTGGTGTCAGAGGTATTATGAGGGGAGAGGGGGGTGGTGGAGTAATATCACAGACCAGTCAGGACTATGATGAGTGGGGGAGGGTGGGGTGGCACAGTCAAATCTGTTGAAAGAGATTCAACTCATTTGCCCAGTCTTGGCCCCAGATACAGGGCCCCTCCCACTGTCCTTTGTGTGGTCAGAGATGGTTTTCAGGCCTCTCTATACCTCTCCAGCATTGCTCCCCTTGAGGTGCTCCTCCAGCTTCCTCCTGTAGCTGTCCTTGCCTCTCCTTATCCCCCTCTTCAGCTCCCTCTGCACTCTCCTCATCTCCTCCTTGTTGCCAGATTTAAAAACCTTCTTCTTCTCATTTAATAGGGCTTTTAGTTCAGAGGTCACCCAGGGTTTATTGTTGGGAAAACACAGTACCTTCCTGACTGGCACAGTGTTTTCAACACAGAAATTAATGTAATCCGTGATACAGGTTGTCAGGCTATCAATGTCATCCCCGTGAGGTTCACACAACACATCCCAGTCCGTGGTGTCAAAGCAGTCCCTCAGTGCCATACTGGTCTCCTCAGACCAGCTCCTTACATAACTCTTGGTGGGTGGTTGTTTATTCACCATAGGTATGTATGTAGGGGACAAGTGAACCAGATTGTGGTCAGAACGGCCTAGCAGGGGGAGGGGTGATGAGCTATATGCGTCCTTGGTGTTCACATACATTAAATCCAAAGTTCTATTGTCTCTGGTGAGGCATTTCACATACTGAGTGAAGGTTGGGAGAGTGGAGGACAGGGAAGCATGATTGAAGTCACCGGAGATTAGTAGCAGGGACTGGGGGTGCGATGTCTGAAGCTTTGACACTGTAGTGTGTAAGAGCTCACAGGCTGTAGCAGCATCGGCCGCTGGGGGGATGTACCACAGTTATCGCGATAACGTGCGAGAATTCCCTCAGGAGGTAATATGGCCGAATGCTAACCGCTAGCAGTTCAATGTTTTTACTGCAAAACTGCTCCTTTACCCTGATGTGCCCTGGGTTACACCATCTGTCATTCACAAACATCACTATACCCCCTCCTTTCCTCTTACCGCTCTCCTTAGCTTTCCTGTCCGCTCTCACGAGTTGAAATCCGTCCAGAGTGACATGTGAGTCCGGTGAGAGTTCATTCAGCCAAGTCTCTGTGAAGCACATAAGGCTACACTCCTAGTACTCCCTCTGCAGCCTGGTTAGTGCCATTAGCTCATCCATCTTATTAGGGAGAGATCTTACGTTTTCCATGATGACAGATGGTATACATGGTTTATACCGTCTTTTCTTCTCCTGGCACTTCATTCCAGCTCTGCATCCCCTTCTCCTTCTCCTTAATTCTGCGGGGATCACCGGTCTTTCCACGGGGAGTACCTTGGTGTTATACAGTGCTAACAGCTGCTCCCGAGTGTAAACAATGGAGCCGTGGCTGAAAGGGTCCGCTGATGCCGATTTAACTAGCCCCAGAAAGAAAAAGAGAAAAATACAAATGCACAGTCTCACGAGTAGTACATCCCGAGGTGCACACTTCCGACTGAGACTAGTGCAGAAAGAAACACGAAAAAAGTACAAAAACATACCAAAACACATAAACACACTCGGAGCTACTGTAACTAGCTGCCACTCTTGTGGCGCCATCTTAGTATCATCTGATGGTGTATCCAGAAGCAGGATCTGTTACAACTCCCTCTCTCTCTCTCTATCACTTTTGCTTTCTCCTTACCCCTCTTCCTCTCCTCGCCCCTCCCCTATCCCAGCCCTGCAGAAACGGCGGCCAACTCCCCTGAAACCCACTCCCCGCACCCTCATGTTTCCCCTCTCTCTTCTCCTTCTGTGTCTGTGCCACCATTAACCCCCTCTCTCTCTCCACAGATTAACTCATCCATGCCCACCAGAACCGAGAATGAGCTGAGGCAAGTCTGTAGGTATAGAAGGAAGGCGGGTAATCAATGCTTCTGCAAGGAGGTGGGGCTAGTGATTCACATTCCCAATGCACCTCAGGCATCCCCTGATCAAGCAGGATAGCTGTGAGTATTCAAGGGGGTACATATCAGGCTTTGGTGGATTCAGGTTGTAATCAGACCTCCATACATCAAAGCCTGACTCAGTGCGGGGCACTGGGAAATGCACATTTGGTGAAGGTTAAGTGTGTGCATGGTGATATACACAAATATCTGCTGATGCCTGTCACTATCCTCTTCCGGGGAGAAAAACATAGCCTAGAGTCCAAGTCTCACTCACCCACTGATCATGGGAACCGATTGGCTGGGGTTTAAAACATTAATGAAACAAATAGTAGTGGGTGAGTCCTGCAGTAGCACATCATGGGGGGATCCTGCCACAGTGTTGGCTGGGGAGGTGGTCTCAGGTAGGCCTGTGTCAGCTCTGTGTCATGATGACAGAGAGAGTGGGGAGAGCCCTCCTCCCTCTCTGAGGAATCCCTTCAGGTACTTCACATTCAGGTGTGTGAGGAGTCTCTGAGACATGCCTTTGACCAAGTGAAAGTAATTGATGGCCAAATTCTCCAGCCTAATGTTGCACTTTCCTTCTTGTACTTTTGCAGTTTTAAAGATAGGCTGTATTGAGTGACACAGATCACTCAAACTAAAGAAAAGATAACAAAATTGTTGGTCCCAAAGAGCCACAGGAAACTTTTATTCCATGAGGCTCATCATAATCCTATGGCTGGGCATTTGAGGCAGGATAAAACTCCTCTCCGCAATGTTTCAGCCTGCAGTGTTGTGGAGGCGCTCTTCCCTGTTATCTCCCAAGTCGGGATTCCAAAAGAAATCCTGACTGATCAAGGCCCTACATTTATGTCACATACATTGCACAAATTGTATGAATTACTGGGGATTAAATCAATTTGTACAAGTGTTTATCATCCGCAAACGGACAGGCTGGTCAAGCAATTTAACCAAACTCTTAAGAACATGATTCGTAAGTTCATTCATGGGGATGCTAAAATTTGGGACAGGTGCACAAGGTCCCACAAGCCTCCTCCAGGTTTTCCCCTTTTGAATTGCTGTATGGGCGCAAGCCCCATGGTGTCTTAGACATCATTAAAGAAAATTGGGAGGAGGGCCCTTACCAAAGTAAAAATGAAATTCAATACATTCTTGACTTGAGAGCAAAACTCCATTCACTGAGTCACATAACCCAGGAGAATTTGTTACAAGCCCAAGAATGTCAATCTCGTCTGGACAACAGAGGGACACGGTTAAGGGAATTTGCACCGGGAGACAAAGTCCTCCTTTTACTGCCTGCCTCAAGTTCAAAATTGCTCGCCAGATGGCAAGAGCCCTTTTGAGGTCACACAGTGAATTGGGGAGGTCAACTATGAGGTCAAATGGCCAGATGGGGTGACATGTCAAATTTACCACCTCATTCTCCTGAAACCATGGAGAGAGGAGGTTCCTGTGGCTCTGGCGATGGTAGTTCTGGAGAGGGCGGAGCTGGGACCAGAGGAAAGTCCAAAAAGTGCAGCCAAATTCACCCTGGTCCCCTGTGGAGACCACCTCTCCCCTTCCCAGAGAGCACAGGTAATTAGGTTACAGGAGGAGTTCTCTGATGTGTTCTCACTCCTCATGGTCACACTAACCTCATAGAACACCACATTGAGACTCCCCCAGGGGTGGTGGTGTGCAACTGCCCGTATCGGCTCCCCGAACACAAGAAAATTGTGGTTCTGGATGAACTTCAGGCTATGCTTAAGATGGGAGTAATTGAGGAGTCTCACAGCGACTGGAGCAGCTGGTGGTCTTGGGAACCAAGACCGATGGGTTGGTCCGGTTCTGTGTGGACTGTAGAAAATTCAACACGGTGTCAAAATCTGATGCATATCCAATGCCCCGCATTGATGAATTGCTTGATCGGTTAGGCACAGCTTGCTTTTACTTGACACTGGATTTGAAAAAGGGATATTGGCAGATTCCCTTGACTCCATTATCCCACAAGAAAACAGCCTTTTCCACTCTGTTTGACTTACACCAATTTGTCACCCTTCTTTTCGGGTTGTTTGGGGCTCCAGTGATGTTTCAGCGTCTCATGGACCGAATTCTCCATCCCCAGAATGCGTATGTGGTGGTCTAATAAGATTATATAATCATTTATAGTAATGATTGGGAGTGGCACCTACAACATCTGAGGGCGGTTCTGAGGTCGCTGAGGTGCGCTGGGCTCACAGCAAACCTGAAGAAGTGTGCAATTGGAGGTGGAAGTACGGTATCTGGGCTTCCACTTGAGTCACAGGCAGGCACATCCCCAAATTGATAAGACTGCAGCGATTGTGGCCTGCCCATGACCTAAGACCAAAAAGAGGGTGAGGCAGTTCCTGGGGCTGGCTGGCTATTGTAGGTGGTTTGTGCCTAACTTTTTGGATGTCACCAGCCTGCTGACTGACCTCACTAAAACGGGGGTGCCAGATCTGGTCCAGTGGACAGAGCCGTGCGAATGGCCTCAGGTAAAGGTGGTTTTATGTGGAGCCCGCTGTTGCATTCTCCTGACTTTTCTCTCCCTTTTGTTTTACAGACCAATGTGTTGGACAGAGGGCTGGGGCTTGTTTTGTCCCAGGTGGTGGAGGGGGAGGAGCCACAAGCTCTCCATGTGAAAGTTGAAGTACAGCACAATAGAGAAGGAGTGTCTGGCCATTAAGTGGGCTGTCCTCACTCTCCGCTACTACCTGCTAGGAAGCCCATTCACCCTTTGTTCCGACCATGCCCTGCTCCAGTGGCTCCACTGCATGAAGGATGCCAACACGTGGATCACTCATTGGTATCTGACCCTTCAGCCATTTAAATTCGAGGTGGTCCACAGCCGGGGGCACAGATGGTGGTGGTGGTGGATTACCTCTCCCACCAGGGTGAGGAGTCAGCTGCAGGCTGGATGGCTCCTCGGCCTGAGTCGAGCAGTGGGAGTATGTGGCAGCGGGGGCGTGGTTGAGCATCGGCTGTGAACAGCAAGGAGGCAGATTGAACCAGCAGGTAACATGTGATAAGGTGCACCTGTGTCAAGTTACTGGCTGTCTATTAACCTGTGTCAATGTATCACTTACTGAGTCTTTGTGTGATAGGGCAGTTCATTTCAATGTCTTTGGTAGCTTTGACTGCCCTTCTTGCCATCTTGAGGGTTCATCGTCCTTTGCTGCCAAAGGATGTCAGAACTCTCCTGAAAACGACAACCTCCGACAGCATCCGAGTTCTTGCTGGTGGTACTTACCACTAGTTTAAACAAGGAACAAATCTTATCTCACATTCCAAACAGGCATATATTCAAACTGAATATAGATGGGTTGCCTTTGTTTAAGAGTTCCTCTGTGCAATTTTGGCCAATCCTTGGCTTGCTAATGGGTGTTGTGATGAAGTCTGTTGTCATTGCTCTGTTTTGTGGCATCTCAAAGCCAAATAGTCTTGTTGAGTATTTAAGAAATTTGGCCATTGAATTACAAGACCTGAGCAGAGGATCTGTTATTCATGGGAAGCAGTGCTTCATAAATATGACCTCCATTATCTGTGATGCTCCAGCCAGAGCTTTCATTAAAGGAACAAAAACTCAAACTGGTTACTCTGCTTGTGATAGGTTTGTCCAAATAGATGTTTCTCTTAAACACAGGGTGACATTTCCAGAGGTCAACAGCCCATGCTGCACTGATCTCTCTTTTGAAATGATGTCTGATGAAGACCGTCATGTTATAAAGTCACCAATAAATGATGAAAGTATTGGCATGGTGCCATACTTTCCCATGATGATCTGCACCTAGTCTGTCTTGGGGTAGTGCATAGACTGTTGGATTTGTGGTTTACAACAGGGCCCTTGTCTTGGAGCTTGCCTTCTCATCAGAGGGAACAAATCTCTAGTGAACTCATAGGTTCAAGACATTTCATTCCCATGAATTTTGCTTGTAAACCCAGGGGGCTTTCAGAATAGCTGAGGTGGAAAGCCACAGAGTTGCTGTGTTGTCAACTTCAGTCTATAACAACTCTCCTGAGATCTGCTGGAGGTTGAAGAGAGGCACCGCTTAACAGTCTTCAGCTGAGGCTGGTTTCATGGCTTCACCCCACAGCCATGCGCCACTCTGCTCTCCAAAGCAATGGTGCTGAAGGGGCACTGTCCGTTCAGTCCTGTAGCATGAGGAGGTGAAGAGTAATGTAAAGGACAAATGAGGTGCCACTATCACAGATTGTTAGAGTTTTTCATCATTTTTATGTTCAAGATTTTTTGGGCAGGTCAAAAGTCATGGCTTGATGATGGAGCCACACTATTATAAACACTATTAATGTTTATTTTAATTGGATAACCACTTTTTATTTTCAAGTTCATGCCCACCCGCCATTATTGATAGCTTCTGTTTTCTTTCAAAATGGCAAGTAAACACTTTTATTTCTGTGGAACCACTGAACTAAAAGAAAATATATTTTTCTGTTTTTGTTTAATTGAATATTCTTGTTAATCTAAATGTGTGCTGCTATTTTTCAATTTTGGCCATAATACGGGTGTGTTCCATTTTTCTGCTGTGTTGCTAGATGCTAGTTTAAAATAGATTCATTCATTGATTACTTTGACAGAAAAGAAATAAAAGAAAATATTGCTTTTTTGTTTGTTTTTGTTTTAATCTAATGTATGTATGTATTTTCAACTCACATGCTACCGTTTTTCACTTCAAGTTCAACTGCAATATGGGTGCGCTCTGCTCTTGTGCTGTGTTGCAAAATCATCATCTTCTTTTGGGTGCTCCCGATAAGGGGTTGCCACAGCAGATCTTTCATCTCCATTGCTCCCTGTCTTCCGCATCCTTCTCTACCACACCTGCCACTTTCATGTCCTCTCTCACCACATCCATGTATCTCCTCTTTGGCCTTCCTCATTTTCATGTGCCTGGCAGCTCCATCCTCAACATTCTCCTTCCAACAGGCTATGCATCTCTTCTCAGGATGTGCCCATACCATCTCAGTCTCATCTCTCTTAGCTTAATTCCCAAGCTCTCCACATGTGCTGTCCCTCTGATGTGCTCGTTCCTTATCCTGTCCAACCTTGTTACTCCCATGGCAAACTTTAACATCCTCAACTCTGCCGCCTCCAACTTTGCCTCCTGTCTCTTTGTTAAGGGCACGGTCTCCAATCCATATATCACAGCTGGTCTCACTACTGTCTTATACATCTTACCTTTCACTTTTGCTGGGACTTTCCTATCACAAGTGACTCCCAAAATCCTTCTCCAACTGCTCCACCCTGCCTGCACTCTCTTTCTCACCTCACTATTGCAGCCCCCATTTTCCTGCCCAGTTGACCCCAGGTATTTGAATTCACCAACTTTTTTTACGTCTACTTCTTGCATCTTCACTACACTCTCATCCCCATTCTCATTGATGCACATGTATTCTGTTTTGCTGTTCCTCCAATGCATACCTCCATCTCTCCAAACCCAGCTCAACCTCCTTTCTACTTTCTGGTGACTCTTGCCTCACTGTGTCCATCAAGCTATCCATCACTATGGCAAACAAGAAAGGACTCAAAGCAGATCCTTGATGAAGTCCCACCTTCACCTTGAACCATTCAGTCATTCCAACTGCACACACCACTGCTGCTTCACTGTTCTCTTACATGTCTTGCACCACTCTAATATACTTCTCATTCATTCCACACTTTCTCATACAATACCATAACTCATCTCTCGGCACTCTTTTGTATGCTTTCTCCAGGTCTACAAACACACAATGTAGCTTTCTCTGGCCTTCCCTGTACTTCTCCATTAACATTCTTAAAGCAAAAATTGCATCCGACATGCTCTTCCTTGGCATAAACCCGTACTGCTGTTCACAGATTGCTACCTCTCTTCTCAATCTTGCCTCCAATACCCTTTCCCATAACTTCATGGTGTGGCTCATCAATTTTATCCCTCTGTAATTACTGCAGCTCTGTACATCTCCCTTATTCTTGTATATTGGGACTAGCACACTCTTTCTGCATTCATTCGGCATTTTCTCATTCTCTAAGATCTTATTAAACAATCTCATTAGGAACTCCACAGCCGTCTCACCCAAACATCTCCAAGCCTCATCTGGTCCGACTGCTTTCCCAGTCTTCATTCTTTTCATGCCTACCCTCACCTCATCCTTACTAACCAACTCTGCTTCCTGATTTGCTGTCTCCAACAAATCTGACCTTTTCTCTCTTGGATTCTCCTCATTTAATAAATCCTCAAAGTACTCTTTCCACCTTCTTAATACACTCTCTTTGTTTGTCAGCACATTTCCATTTACATCTTTCATCACTCTTACCTGCTGTAGATAGATAGATAGATAGATAGATAGATAGATAGATAGATAGATAGATAGATAGATAGATAGATAGATAGATAGACTTTAATAATCCCGAGGGAAATTGAGGTGTCCAAGTAGCATATACACAACAACAACACACAAAGGCACACAAACAAAATAAAATTAACACACACATCCATATCCCAAGGATATAAAAACAAGCAAACAATTCATGCACCACAGAATATAAAAAGAAAACAAAACATAAATAAATTATGCATGTAAAAAAGCATGTTTAAAAGCCACAAGTTAAAAATAAAATTGTGCAACATAGCCATTGTAGAGATGCAGTATAGCAGCAAAACAAATTTAAGCACTAAAATCAAAAACAGTCCTTCCTCTCAATGTACCATTAAAAAGCTGAATGGCCCTAGGTACAAAAGATCTCAGCAACCTGTCTGTTTTGGAAGATAGGGAAAGGAGCCTGCTGCTCACCATACTCCTCTGTTTGGAGAAGATGGTGTGCAGGGGGTGGCTTTCATTGTCCATAATAGCAAACAGTCTGCTCAGTGTCCTTTTGTCAGCAACTGCTGACAGAGTCTCTAGCTCCATACCCACCACAGAGCCAGCTTTTCTCACCAAGTCAAGTCAAGTTTATTTGTATAGCGCTTTTAGCAATAAACATTGTTGCAAAGCAGCTTTACAGAATTTGAACAATTTAAAACATGAGCTAATTTTATCCCTAGTCTATCCCCAATGAGCAAGCCTGTGGTGATGGTGGCAAGGAAAAACTCCCTCAGACAACATGAGGAAGAAACCTCGAGAGGAACCAGACTCAAAATGGAACCCATGCTCATTTGGGCAACAGACAGCATGACTATAATATTAACAGTTTTAACATGAAGACAGTTTCGTTGACGATGTAACTCTTCATTGATGGAAACTTGAGTGCAAAACTGTTCATGACAACTGCAGTCCTAAAGTTAGCAAGTCAACTGTAGTCCTCAGCCATAAAAGCATTACTGTAAGAGTCCAGAGCATCCTCCAGGTGTGACTTTCAACTGTCCTCATGGGGACATCCTCCACAGGAGCGATGCGATGAGACTCCAACCAGACACAGGGCACCAGGATGGATCAAGCAGGTCCGAGAAGCAGAAGAGGTCAGCATCTCGGTCCCAGCACCGACATGTAACTCAGAGGGACAGATTTGGGGGGGCGAGGGAGAGAAAAAACAGGTTGTTAGGTATGCCCAGTGTCACCTGAATAAGTGTAGGCAACAGGTGTCAATGTCTAAAAATAACACGAGTATTAAGTCTGTGTAGTAGGCTCGCAGCGACAAGAGTCCTGACATCAGGCATAATACACAACAATGGCATGTTAATATGGTTAAAAAATATCATGACTTGCTCTGGCTGGATGCTTGATTGGGTGATGGGAGCACACTCCTCAGCAATGAGACAGTTAGTGCAAGGACTACCTCTTGACTCCAAGGCAACACCAGGCATACAGACGACAGGGTATCCGGCGTTACAACAGCCTTGCTGCCAGACTAAGAATGGACTGGAGCCCATTAAACACCACCTTGCATGTAATGAAGCTAAAAGACAAAGCGTGTTCCTGTGGTTCATCCTCTGAAACTGTCGCCCACTATCTGCTACACTGTCCGCTCTACAACAACCAGCGTGAAGTCTTAGCCGCCACTGTTGAACAGTTCACACAAGATCGTCTGACCAAATCAGTTCGACTACAGGGGCTACCGGGCTGTGATAACTGAACAAACAAACAAGTATTTCAGGCACTTGAAACTTACATTTCTTCTACAAAACGATTTGATGTTTCTTCCAGTTAAGCCACCCCAGACCTCTCTTTATGTTTCAAACCAACTTCTAATTTAAACACCTGTTATTCAAAGTTCTGAGCTCAGATTGTGACCTCTGATCTCCCAAGGCTCTAAAATTGTATTAAGTCTATGTTACTTATTGTGAATATTGGGTTATGATGTCCATGTCTTTCTATGTAATCTATTGTGAAGTTTGGTTCCATAAGCATGTTTGATATGTGGCTTTTTTTTTTTTAAATGTATGTTTATGGCACCTGAAATCAGCGTCGCTGCCTGGGCTGTCCATTGTATTGTACTGTTGCAATTTAATAAAAGAAAAAGAAATGAGACAGTTGGAATTATAGATCAGAATGAGTGCAGGCAGATGCAGATGGGACCCTTAGGGCTGGCCAAGACAATTCAGTTACATTTCACCGGGTCTGGGACATGTGACAGAATGTCAGACGGCCAATTCTCTGCAGGCTACGAGAGCCAGTCGAGGTCTCCACCCTCTCCACCAAAAGAGTTCCTGTTGACTCCATGTAACTCAGAGGGACAGATTTGGGGGGAGAGGGGAGAGAGAGAGAGAGGGAGAGAAAACACAGGTTGTTAGGTATGCTCAATGTCACCTGAATAAGTAGGAACAGTATACATATTGCACTGAGTACAAGCAGGGACTCCGGCAACTAACTATGACAGCATAACTAAAAGGGGAGAGCTAGAAGGTAACACAGGCATGAGGGAGCCCCAGGACATAAAGTAGCCAGCCACTACACCATCAACAAACTCGAGTGAGCAAGCGAGTGGGGACTGACAGCATCCATACATCCCAGTTTACCAAAACACTCTATGTCTGAGGACCCTCCAGATCTACACCTTTACCTCATAAACACCATTAACAAAAGGCTTGACTAAACAGATATGTTTTCAGCCTAGACTTAAACGCTGAGACTGTGTCTGATTCCCGAAAATTACTTGGAAGGCTGTTCCATAACTGTGGGGCTTTGTAAGAAAAGGCTCTGCCCCCTGATGTAGCCTTCACTATACAAGGTACCAACAGATAGCCTGCACCTTTTGATCCAAGTAGGCGTGGCGGGTTATAGAGGAGCAGAAGTTCAATCAGGTACGGTGGTGCGAGACCATTTAGTGCTTTAAAGGTCAATAGTAGTATTTTATAATCAATACGAAATTTGATTGGGAGCCAGTGCAGTGTGGATAAGACAGGCGTGATGTGGTCATATTTTCTAGTTCTAGTAGTAAGGACTCTTGCTGCTGCATTTTGAACTAACTGGAGCTTGTTTATGCACTTATTGGAACATCCAGACAGTAAGGCATTTCAATAATCCATCCTGGAGGTAAAGAAAGCATGAACTAGTTTTTCCACATCATGTAGTGAGATTAAATTTCTTATCTTAGCAATATTTCTGAGATGAAAGAAAGCTATCCGGGTAATGTTATCAATGTGAGTTTCAAATGAAAGACTGGGGTCAATAATCACCCCGAGGTCTTTTACTGCTGCACATGAAGAAACAGAAAGGCCATCCAGAGTTACTGTGTAATCAGAAAACTTACTTCTAGCTGTATGTGGTCCTAGTACAAGTACTTCAGTCTTGTCAGAGTTAAGCAGAAGGAAATTAATAAGCATCCAGTGTCTAATGTCCTTTACACATTCCTCAATTCTATTAAGCTGGTGTCTCTCATCAGGTTTTGCAGAAACATACAACTGTGTGTCATCAGCATAACAGTGGAAACTAATACAATGTTTACGAATAATGCCACTCAGAGGTAACATATATAAAGAAAAAAGCAGTGGACCCAAGACAGAACCTTGTGGAACACCAAACTTTACCTCATTATGTCTAGAAATATCACCATTTATATCAACATACTGATAACGATCAGTTAAATAAGACTGAGCCAGGAGAGGGCCGTTCCCTTAACTCCCACAACATTTTCTAGTCTATCCAGAAGAATGGAATGATCAATGGTATCAAATGCTGCACAAAGGTCAAGCAACACAAGTAGCGAGACACAGCCCTGATCAGATGCCAACAGTAGGTCATTTACTACTTTAACCAAAGCTGTCTCTGTGCTATGATTAGGTCTAAATCCTGACTGATACATTTCATGAATGTTATTCTTATGTAAATATGAGCATAACTGCTGTGACACAGCTTTTTCAAGGATCTTGGAGATAAAGGGGAGGTTTGATATTGGCCTATAATTGGACAGCTGACAGGGATCAAGGTCAGGTTTTTTAATCAAGGGTTTGATAACTGCTAGTTTAAAGGATTTGGGTACATAGCCAATTGTGAGAGAAGAATTTATTATTTTTAGAAGCGGTTCAATTACTTCAGGTATTATCTGTTTGAATAGATGTGTAGGTAAGGGATCTAGTATGCAAGTTGAGACTTTTGATGCCGAGATTAATGAAAGTAATTCAGTTTCTTTAAGGGGAGTAAAACATTCTAATTGATGATCTGATACAGTTATATGGTTAACTACAAGGTCACTTACATTGTCTGACCTTAAATTAGTAGTTTGAATTTTTTGTCGGATATTCTCAATTTTGTCATTAAAAAAATTCATGAAATCGTTGCTATTACATACTGCAGGTGTGCATGCGTTGTATAGTGGACTTATTCCTGGTTAATTTTGCTACAGTATTAAATAGGAATCTAGAATTATTTTTGTTATCTTCTATTAGGGAGGAGAGATTTGTTGATCTCGCAGCACTAAGAGCTTTTCTATACTTCAGGAAGCTCTCCTTCCACGCTAATTTGAACACTACCAATTTTGTTTGACGCCATTTACATTCCAATTTTCGGGTGGTCTGTTTTAATGTGCGAGTGTCATCATTATACCAGGGTGCTAATTTTTTGTCTCTGACCATTTTCCTTTTAAGAGGAGCTACATTATCTAAAGTATGACAGAATGTTGACTCTAAGCATTCAGTTGCCTGATCAAGTTCTGCAGGGGCTGACAGTGACCCAATCAAAGTTGATAACTCTGGGAGATCGCTTATAAAGCTCTGTGCAGTAGTTGACGCAACTGTACATTTAATACAGTAGCGTGGTGAGGTGCATATATTATTACTCAGACATAGTTTGAATGAAATGAGATAACTTCAGACTGTGGAAGTATGACTATATTGTCTACATTTAACCTGAATGTTAGTATTAGATCGAGGGTGTGACCACTATTATGGGTCGGTCCTATGACATTCTGATTAATCCCTACTGAATCTAAAATGGACACAAACCCTGTTTTTAAAGGGTCTTCTGGGTTATCGAAGTGAATATTAAAATCTCCGACAACTAAAGCTTCGTCTAAGGAAATAACCAGATCTGAGATAAAATCTGCAAATTCAGAAAGAAACTCAGAATATGGCCCCGGGGGCCTGTAAATAATAAGCAATGGAATTAACTGGGTAGACTTATTTTTCGAGGCTACATACATTATATGAGTATGAAGAACTTCAAATGTATTAAATTTATAACCAGGTTTTTGTATTACACCTAGATAATCATTATAAATAACTGCAACACCTCCTCCTCTGCCACTTTGACGAGGCTGGTGTATATAACTGTATCCAGGAGGACTCGCTTCATTTAATGCTATATATTCATTTGGCTTAATCCATGTTTCAGTTAAACAAAGTACATTAAACTTCTGATCAGTAATGAGTTCATTAACCATTAGCGCTTTAGATGTAAGAGATCTAATATTTAATAGCCCCACCTTTAGATCAAAGGTGCTGGCAGCAGCTGTACAGTCAGTATGATCTAATTTTATATTGATTAGGTTACTGGAACAAACTCTCTGAAAATTTCTACATTTTTGTTTAGCTCAGGGAACAGACACAGTCTCAATGTAGTGGACCCTGAGTGACGACTCTGTGCAGCTAGCAGACAGTTGGTTTAGCCTGTTCGTCTGCTCCCTGGCCTTGGCAGGAATTAACAAGGCCTGTTCTGAGACTATGACCTATGCTGCAGGAAATGATTGGGATGGATACCGTCCCACCCTAACAGGCCAGCAGTGCCCTCAAAATTAGCCCAATTATCTATAAAGTCCACACTGTTTTCAAAGCACCACCTGGACAACCAGCAGTTCAGCGACCATAACCTGCTGTAAGCTATATCGCCACGCCGCATTGGGATGGGGCCAGAACATACTACAGCATTGGACATTGCCTTTGCTAATTTAAACACCTCTACAAAGTGGTAGACTCACCAGCCTGTCCAGTCATCCAGCATCCCTTCTCCTAATACTACCTCCCCAACATACCACAGCATAGAAAAGGACACTGGCCATGACAGACTGGTAGAACATAAGCAGGAGTTTGCTGCAGACATTGAAGGACCCCAGCTTCCTAAGAAAAAAAGCCTACTCTGTCCTTTCTTATAAAGTGCATCAGTGTTGGCAGATCAGTCCAGTTTATTGTCAAGGTGTACCCCCAGGTAAGTACTTACAATCTCCACAGTCACCCCATCAATAGTGACAGGCAACAGGGAAGAAACAGGCCTCCTGAAGTCCATCACAAAACTTTGGTTTTTGTGGTGTTCAGCTGCAGCTGGTTGGTCCTACACCATCCCACAAAGTCATCCACAAGGCTCCTGTACTCACCTTCCTGACCATCCTTAATACACCCCACAATAGCAGTGTCGTCAGAGAATTTCTGCAAGTGGCATGACTCAGAGTTGTACTTGAAGTCAGTGGTGTATAGGGTGAACAGTACAGGAGAAAGAACAGTTCCTTGTGGCACCCCGTGCTACTGACCACAGTCTCAGATGTAAGGTCCCCCAGCCTAACAAACTGGGGCCATTCGGTGACGTAATCTGTGATCCAAGACACCAGGCAAGTGTCCACTCCCATCTGCAGCAATTTATCCCTCAACAAGAGGGGCTGGATGGTATTGAAGGCGCTGGAGAAATCAAAAAACATGATTCTCACAGCACAGCCTCCTTTGTCCAAGTGAGAGTAGACTCTATGTAGCAGATACAAAACAGCATCCTCCACTCCAACATTCACCTGGTAAGCGAACTGTAGCGAGTCCAGTGCATGGCGAACCTGGGGTCTTAAGAGGTGGAGCAGCAGCTGTTCAAATGTCTTCATCAAGTGTGATGTAAGGGCAACAGGCCTGCAATCATTAAGTTCTTTAGGGTGATCCTTTTTGGGAACTGGAACCAGGCATGACGTTTTCCATAGTCAAATCAAGTTTATTTGTACAGCGCTTTTAACAATAAACATTGTCGCAAAGCAGCTTTACAGAATTTGAACGACTTAAAACATGAGCTAATTTTATCCCTAATCTATCCCCAATGAGCAAGCCTGTGGCGACGGTGGCAAGGAAAAACTCCCTCAGACGACATGAGGAAGAAACCTCGAGAGGAACCAGACTCAAAAGGGAACCCATCCTCATTTGGGCAACAACAGACAGCCTGACTATAATATTAACAGTTTTAACAGGTATAACCCTCAACTGTCCTCATGGGGCCGTCCTTCACAGGAGTGGGGCGATAAAACTCCGACCAGACACAGGGCACCAGGATGGATCAAGCAGGTCCGAGGGGCAGAAGAGGCCAGCATCTCAATCCCAGGATCAACATGTAACTCAGAGGGACAGATGGGGGGGGGGAAGAGAGAGAGAGAAAGAAAACACGTTGTTAGGTATGCCCTACGTTTTCCATAGTAAGGGTACCTTACCCTGTTGCAGGCTAAAATTGAAGAGGTACTGAAGTGGTTCCCCCAATTCGACCGCACAGCTTCTGAGCAGTCTAGAGCAGACGCCATCCAGGCCCACAGCCCTAGACTTGAGCCTTCTGAGTTCTCTACTGACTTGCTCAGTGCTAAAAGTAGAGCTTGCAGGGAGGGGGGGTGCCGAGTTTAAAAGCAGAGGTACAGGGAAGGACATCCCTCTTTACATCCCTTGCTTCCCTGTTTCTCATCCTAGCTAGTCTGTACAGGTCTTTCTCTCCTTCTTTGGTCTCCAGTCTTTCGTACAACTCCTGGTATGCATCTGCTTTTGCCTTCACTACTGTTCTTTTTGCCTTCTGTCTCATCTCTCTGCATAACTGCCTGCTTTCCTCATCTCTCTGATCATCCTGATTCTTCTTTGCTAACCTCTTTTATAATTTCCTGCACTTCTTTGTTCCACCACCATGTCTCCTTGTCTTCCTTCCTCCTTCCCGATAACCACCTTAGCCCCTTCCTTGCTGCCTCTCTTACTAGTAGTACTACTACTAGTAGTATCCCAATCTTCTGGCAGACTTACTTACTCTCTTACTAGTAGTAGATACTACTAGTAGTATCCCAATCTTCTGGCAGACTTCCATTACCACTCAATGCTTGTCTCATTTCTTCCCTAAACTCCTTCTGATGTTCAACCTCTTTTAGTTTCCACCACTTAATCTTCAGCTCCACTATTTCACACTTCCTCTTTTTCACTTTCAAGCTCATCCTGCACACGACCACTTGATGTTGTCTAGCTATACTCTCCCCTGCCATCACTTTCGAGTTTCCAATCTCCTTCAGGTTACCCCTTCTGCAGAGTATGTAGTCCACCTGTGTAGATCTTCCTCCACTCTTAAACATCACCCTGTGCTGCTCTTTCTTCTCAAAGTATGTATTGACTATTGCCAAATTCATCCTCTTTGAAAAATCAACCACCATTTACCCTTCCACATTTCTCTCTCTTACACCATATCTGCCCGTCATGTCCTCATCTCCTCTGTTTCCCTTGCCAACATGTCCGTTGAAATCTGCTCCTATCAGCACGTGCTCCTTCCTCAGTATACTTTCTACCACTTCATCCATCTTTTCCCAGAAAGACTCTTTCTCTTTATTCTTACATCCAACCTGTGGGGCATAAGCACACACAACATTGATTATCACTCCTTGAATCTCCAACTTCATGCTGATCACTCTGACACCCCCTTCACATCAATCACATTGTTGACCAACTCTCCCCTCCAAACAATACCAACACCATTTCTCTTTCCATCGACTCCATAATAAAACAACTTGCATCCACCTCCAATGTTCTTGGCCTTGCTTCCTTTCCACCTTGTCTCCTGCACACACAAAATGTCCAACTTCCTTCTTTCCATCATACCTGCTCACGATCTTGCTCTGCCAATTAATGGTCCCACAGTCAGTGTTCCTACCCTCAATTCTAAGCTCCTTCCCTTCCATCTTTCATGCTCTCTCCTAACACGCCTCTCCCCTTTCTTTTTCCTTCTCTGTTTTGGTGCAACAGTCGCATACTTTCTACCGGCACCCTGTTGACCAACAGTACCGGAGGCAGCCGTTGTTAACCTGGGCCCCGACTGATCTGGTATAGTATTCTTTTCAATCTGCATGTTAGATTTGGCACAGTTTTACATCAGAGGCCCTTCCTGATGCAACCCTCTCCAATTTATCCGGGCTTGGGACCAGCACAAAGAGTACGCTTATGCACCCCAATGGCTGGATTGCTGTGTTGCTAAATATTAGTTGAAAATTGATTAACTAATGGATTGGTGAACTTCAAGAAAAAAGAAAGAAAAGAAAATATTGTTTTTATGGTATCTGTATATCAATGGACAAGGTTGTTGTGTAGGATTTTGATGCATTCATCTCAAGTTCAACATAACATCCAACTGTTACATGGATCTAAAATGGGCTTAGCTTGAGTGAAATACCAATTCTACAAAGGAAAGGTAAGAGAGAATGTGTGTGTGTGTGTGTGTGTGTGTGTGTGTGTGTGTGTGTGTGTGTGTGTGTGTACACAGTTAGGCCCAGAAATATTTGGACAGTGACACAATCTTCATGATTTGGGCTCTGCATGCCACCACATTGGATTTGAAATGAAACAACTACAACAGAATTGAAGTGCAGACTTTAAGGTTTAATTCAAGGGGTTGAACAAAAATATATGATTAAACATGTAAGGAGCGATGCGATGAGACTCCAACCAGACACAGGGCACCAGGATGGATCAAGCAGGTCCGAGAAGCAGAAGAGGTCAGCATCTCGGTCCCAGCACCGACATGTAACTCAGAGGGACAGATTTGGGGGGGCGAGGGAGAGAAAAAACAGGTTGTTAGGTATGCCCAGTGTCACCTGAATAAGTGTAGGCAACAGGTGTCAATGTCTAAAAATAACACGAGTATTAAGTCTGTGTAGTAGGCTCGCAGCGACAAGAGTCCTGACATCAGGCATAATACACAACAATGGCATGTTAATATGGTTAAAAAATATCATGACTTGCTCTGGCTGGATGCTTGATTGGGTGATGGGAGCACACTCCTCAGCAATGAGACAGTTAGTGCAAGGACTACCTCTTGACTCCAAGGCAACACCAGGCATACAGACGACAGGGTATCCGGCGTTACAACAGCCTTGCTGCCAGACTAAGAATGGACTGGAGCCCATTAAACACCACCTTGCATGTAATGAAGCTAAAAGACAAAGCGTGTTCCTGTGGTTCATCCTCTGAAACTGTCGCCCACTATCTGCTACACTGTCCGCTCTACAACAACCAGCGTGAAGTCTTAGCCGCCACTGTTGAACAGTTCACACAAGATCGTCTGACCAAATCAGTTCGACTACAGGGGCTACCGGGCTGTGATAACTGAACAAACAAACAAGTATTTCAGGCACTTGAAACTTACATTTCTTCTACAAAACGATTTGATGTTTCTTCCAGTTAAGCCACCCCAGACCTCTCTTTATGTTTCAAACCAACTTCTAATTTAAACACCTGTTATTCAAAGTTCTGAGCTCAGATTGTGACCTCTGATCTCCCAAGGCTCTAAAATTGTATTAAGTCTATGTTACTTATTGTGAATATTGGGTTATGATGTCCATGTCTTTCTATGTAATCTATTGTGAAGTTTGGTTCCATAAGCATGTTTGATATGTGGCTTTTTTTTTTTTAAATGTATGTTTATGGCACCTGAAATCAGCGTCGCTGCCTGGGCTGTCCATTGTATTGTACTGTTGCAATTTAATAAAAGAAAAAGAAATGAGACAGTTGGAATTATAGATCAGAATGAGTGCAGGCAGATGCAGATGGGACCCTTAGGGCTGGCCAAGACAATTCAGTTACATTTCACCGGGTCTGGGACATGTGACAGAATGTCAGACGGCCAATTCTCTGCAGGCTACGAGAGCCAGTCGAGGTCTCCACCCTCTCCACCAAAAGAGTTCCTGTTGACTCCATGTAACTCAGAGGGACAGATTTGGGGGGAGAGGGGAGAGAGAGAGAGAGGGAGAGAAAACACAGGTTGTTAGGTATGCTCAATGTCACCTGAATAAGTAGGAACAGTATACATATTGCACTGAGTACAAGCAGGGACTCCGGCAACTAACTATGACAGCATAACTAAAAGGGGAGAGCTAGAAGGTAACACAGGCATGAGGGAGCCCCAGGACATAAAGTAGCCAGCCACTACACCATCAACAAACTCGAGTGAGCAAGCGAGTGGGGACTGACAGCATCCATACATCCCAGTTTACCAAAACACTCTATGTCTGAGGACCCTCCAGATCTACACCTTTACCTCATAAACACCATTAACAAAAGGCTTGACTAAACAGATATGTTTTCAGCCTAGACTTAAACGCTGAGACTGTGTCTGATTCCCGAAAATTACTTGGAAGGCTGTTCCATAACTGTGGGGCTTTGTAAGAAAAGGCTCTGCCCCCTGATGTAGCCTTCACTATACAAGGTACCAACAGATAGCCTGCACCTTTTGATCCAAGTAGGCGTGGCGGGTTATAGAGGAGCAGAAGTTCAATCAGGTACGGTGGTGCGAGACCATTTAGTGCTTTAAAGGTCAATAGTAGTATTTTATAATCAATACGAAATTTGATTGGGAGCCAGTGCAGTGTGGATAAGACAGGCGTGATGTGGTCATATTTTCTAGTTCTAGTAGTAAGGACTCTTGCTGCTGCATTTTGAACTAACTGGAGCTTGTTTATGCACTTATTGGAACATCCAGACAGTAAGGCATTTCAATAATCCATCCTGGAGGTAAAGAAAGCATGAACTAGTTTTTCCACATCATGTAGTGAGATTAAATTTCTTATCTTAGCAATATTTCTGAGATGAAAGAAAGCTATCCGGGTAATGTTATCAATGTGAGTTTCAAATGAAAGACTGGGGTCAATAATCACCCCGAGGTCTTTTACTGCTGCACATGAAGAAACAGAAAGGCCATCCAGAGTTACTGTGTAATCAGAAAACTTACTTCTAGCTGTATGTGGTCCTAGTACAAGTACTTCAGTCTTGTCAGAGTTAAGCAGAAGGAAATTAATAAGCATCCAGTGTCTAATGTCCTTTACACATTCCTCAATTCTATTAAGCTGGTGTCTCTCATCAGGTTTTGCAGAAACATACAACTGTGTGTCATCAGCATAACAGTGGAAACTAATACAATGTTTACGAATAATGCCACTCAGAGGTAACATATATAAAGAAAAAAGCAGTGGACCCAAGACAGAACCTTGTGGAACACCAAACTTTACCTCATTATGTCTAGAAATATCACCATTTATATCAACATACTGATAACGATCAGTTAAATAAGACTGAGCCAGGAGAGGGCCGTTCCCTTAACTCCCACAACATTTTCTAGTCTATCCAGAAGAATGGAATGATCAATGGTATCAAATGCTGCACAAAGGTCAAGCAACACAAGTAGCGAGACACAGCCCTGATCAGATGCCAACAGTAGGTCATTTACTACTTTAACCAAAGCTGTCTCTGTGCTATGATTAGGTCTAAATCCTGACTGATACATTTCATGAATGTTATTCTTATGTAAATATGAGCATAACTGCTGTGACACAGCTTTTTCAAGGATCTTGGAGATAAAGGGGAGGTTTGATATTGGCCTATAATTGGACAGCTGACAGGGATCAAGGTCAGGTTTTTTAATCAAGGGTTTGATAACTGCTAGTTTAAAGGATTTGGGTACATAGCCAATTGTGAGAGAAGAATTTATTATTTTTAGAAGCGGTTCAATTACTTCAGGTATTATCTGTTTGAATAGATGTGTAGGTAAGGGATCTAGTATGCAAGTTGAGACTTTTGATGCCGAGATTAATGAAAGTAATTCAGTTTCTTTAAGGGGAGTAAAACATTCTAATTGATGATCTGATACAGTTATATGGTTAACTACAAGGTCACTTACATTGTCTGACCTTAAATTAGTAGTTTGAATTTTTTGTCGGATATTCTCAATTTTGTCATTAAAAAAATTCATGAAATCGTTGCTATTACATACTGCAGGTGTGCATGCGTTGTATAGTGGACTTATTCCTGGTTAATTTTGCTACAGTATTAAATAGGAATCTAGAATTATTTTTGTTATCTTCTATTAGGGAGGAGAGATTTGTTGATCTCGCAGCACTAAGAGCTTTTCTATACTTCAGGAAGCTCTCCTTCCACGCTAATTTGAACACTACCAATTTTGTTTGACGCCATTTACATTCCAATTTTCGGGTGGTCTGTTTTAATGTGCGAGTGTCATCATTATACCAGGGTGCTAATTTTTTGTCTCTGACCATTTTCCTTTTAAGAGGAGCTACATTATCTAAAGTATGACAGAATGTTGACTCTAAGCATTCAGTTGCCTGATCAAGTTCTGCAGGGGCTGACAGTGACCCAATCAAAGTTGATAACTCTGGGAGATCGCTTATAAAGCTCTGTGCAGTAGTTGACGCAACTGTACATTTAATACAGTAGCGTGGTGAGGTGCATATATTATTACTCAGACATAGTTTGAATGAAATGAGATAACTTCAGACTGTGGAAGTATGACTATATTGTCTACATTTAACCTGAATGTTAGTATTAGATCGAGGGTGTGACCACTATTATGGGTCGGTCCTATGACATTCTGATTAATCCCTACTGAATCTAAAATGGACACAAACCCTGTTTTTAAAGGGTCTTCTGGGTTATCGAAGTGAATATTAAAATCTCCGACAACTAAAGCTTCGTCTAAGGAAATAACCAGATCTGAGATAAAATCTGCAAATTCAGAAAGAAACTCAGAATATGGCCCCGGGGGCCTGTAAATAATAAGCAATGGAATTAACTGGGTAGACTTATTTTTCGAGGCTACATACATTATATGAGTATGAAGAACTTCAAATGTATTAAATTTATAACCAGGTTTTTGTATTACACCTAGATAATCATTATAAATAACTGCAACACCTCCTCCTCTGCCACTTTGACGAGGCTGGTGTATATAACTGTATCCAGGAGGACTCGCTTCATTTAATGCTATATATTCATTTGGCTTAATCCATGTTTCAGTTAAACAAAGTACATTAAACTTCTGATCAGTAATGAGTTCATTAACCATTAGCGCTTTAGATGTAAGAGATCTAATATTTAATAGCCCCACCTTTAGATCAAAGGTGCTGGCAGCAGCTGTACAGTCAGTATGATCTAATTTTATATTGATTAGGTTACTGGAACAAACTCTCTGAAAATTTCTACATTTTTGTTTAGCTCAGGGAACAGACACAGTCTCAATGTAGTGGACCCTGAGTGACGACTCTGTGCAGCTAGCAGACAGTTGGTTTAGCCTGTTCGTCTGCTCCCTGGCCTTGGCAGGAATTAACAAGGCCTGTTCTGAGACTATGACCTATGCTGCAGGAAATGATTGGGATGGATACCGTCCCACCCTAACAGGCCAGCAGTGCCCTCAAAATTAGCCCAATTATCTATAAAGTCCACACTGTTTTCAAAGCACCACCTGGACAACCAGCAGTTCAGCGACCATAACCTGCTGTAAGCTATATCGCCACGCCGCATTGGGATGGGGCCAGAACATACTACAGCATTGGACATTGCCTTTGCTAATTTAAACACCTCTACAAAGTGGTAGACTCACCAGCCTGTCCAGTCATCCAGCATCCCTTCTCCTAATACTACCTCCCCAACATACCACAGCATAGAAAAGGACACTGGCCATGACAGACTGGTAGAACATAAGCAGGAGTTTGCTGCAGACATTGAAGGACCCCAGCTTCCTAAGAAAAAAAGCCTACTCTGTCCTTTCTTATAAAGTGCATCAGTGTTGGCAGATCAGTCCAGTTTATTGTCAAGGTGTACCCCCAGGTAAGTACTTACAATCTCCACAGTCACCCCATCAATAGTGACAGGCAACAGGGAAGAAACAGGCCTCCTGAAGTCCATCACAAAACTTTGGTTTTTGTGGTGTTCAGCTGCAGCTGGTTGGTCCTACACCATCCCACAAAGTCATCCACAAGGCTCCTGTACTCACCTTCCTGACCATCCTTAATACACCCCACAATAGCAGTGTCGTCAGAGAATTTCTGCAAGTGGCATGACTCAGAGTTGTACTTGAAGTCAGTGGTGTATAGGGTGAACAGTACAGGAGAAAGAACAGTTCCTTGTGGCACCCCGTGCTACTGACCACAGTCTCAGATGTAAGGTCCCCCAGCCTAACAAACTGGGGCCATTCGGTGACGTAATCTGTGATCCAAGACACCAGGCAAGTGTCCACTCCCATCTGCAGCAATTTATCCCTCAACAAGAGGGGCTGGATGGTATTGAAGGCGCTGGAGAAATCAAAAAACATGATTCTCACAGCACAGCCTCCTTTGTCCAAGTGAGAGTAGACTCTATGTAGCAGATACAAAACAGCATCCTCCACTCCAACATTCACCTGGTAAGCGAACTGTAGCGAGTCCAGTGCATGGCGAACCTGGGGTCTTAAGAGGTGGAGCAGCAGCTGTTCAAATGTCTTCATCAAGTGTGATGTAAGGGCAACAGGCCTGCAATCATTAAGTTCTTTAGGGTGATCCTTTTTGGGAACTGGAACCAGGCATGACGTTTTCCATAGTCAAATCAAGTTTATTTGTACAGCGCTTTTAACAATAAACATTGTCGCAAAGCAGCTTTACAGAATTTGAACGACTTAAAACATGAGCTAATTTTATCCCTAATCTATCCCCAATGAGCAAGCCTGTGGCGACGGTGGCAAGGAAAAACTCCCTCAGACGACATGAGGAAGAAACCTCGAGAGGAACCAGACTCAAAAGGGAACCCATCCTCATTTGGGCAACAACAGACAGCCTGACTATAATATTAACAGTTTTAACAGGTATAACCCTCAACTGTCCTCATGGGGCCGTCCTTCACAGGAGTGGGGCGATAAAACTCCGACCAGACACAGGGCACCAGGATGGATCAAGCAGGTCCGAGGGGCAGAAGAGGCCAGCATCTCAATCCCAGGATCAACATGTAACTCAGAGGGACAGATGGGGGGGGGAAGAGAGAGAGAGAAAGAAAACACGTTGTTAGGTATGCCCTACGTTTTCCATAGTAAGGGTACCTTACCCTGTTGCAGGCTAAAATTGAAGAGGTACTGAAGTGGTTCCCCCAATTCGACCGCACAGCTTCTGAGCAGTCTAGAGCAGACGCCATCCAGGCCCACAGCCCTAGACTTGAGCCTTCTGAGTTCTCTACTGACTTGCTCAGTGCTAAAAGTAGAGCTTGCAGGGAGGGGGGGTGCCGAGTTTAAAAGCAGAGGTACAGGGAAGGACATCCCTCTTTACATCCCTTGCTTCCCTGTTTCTCATCCTAGCTAGTCTGTACAGGTCTTTCTCTCCTTCTTTGGTCTCCAGTCTTTCGTACAACTCCTGGTATGCATCTGCTTTTGCCTTCACTACTGTTCTTTTTGCCTTCTGTCTCATCTCTCTGCATAACTGCCTGCTTTCCTCATCTCTCTGATCGTCCTGATTCTTCTTTGCTAACCTCTTTTATAATTTCCTGCACTTCTTTGTTCCACCACCATGTCTCCTTGTCTTCCTTCCTCCTTCCCGATAACCACCTTAGCCCCTTCCTTGCTGCCTCTCTTACTAGTAGTACTACTACTAGTAGTATCCCAATCTTCTGGCAGACTTACTTACTCTCTTACTAGTAGTAGATACTACTAGTAGTATCCCAATCTTCTGGCAGACTTCCATTACCACTCAATGCTTGTCTCATTTCTTCCCTAAACTCCTTCTGATGTTCAACCTCTTTTAGTTTCCACCACTTAATCTTCAGCTCCACTATTTCACACTTCCTCTTTTTCACTTTCAAGCTCATCCTGCACACGGCCACTTGATGTTGTCTAGCTATACTCTCCCCTGCCATCACTTTCGAGTTTCCAATCTCCTTCAGGTTACCCCTTCTGCAGAGTATGTAGTCCACCTGTGTAGATCTTCCTCCACTCTTAAACATCACCCTGTGCTGCTCTTTCTTCTCAAAGTATGTATTGACTATTGCCAAATTCATCCTCTTTGAAAAATCAACCACCATTTACCCTTCCACATTTCTCTCTCTTACACCATATCTGCCCGTCATGTCCTCATCTCCTCTGTTTCCCTTGCCAACATGTCCGTTGAAATCTGCTCCTATCAGCACGTGCTCCTTCCTCAGTATACTTTCTACCACTTCATCCATCTTTTCCCAGAAAGACTCTTTCTCTTTATTCTTACATCCAACCTGTGGGGCATAAGCACACACAACATTGATTATCACTCCTTGAATCTCCAACTTCATGCTGATCACTCTGACACCCCCTTCACATCAATCACATTGTTGACCAACTCTCCCCTCCAAACAATACCAACACCATTTCTCTTTCCATCGACTCCATAATAAAACAACTTGCATCCACCTCCAATGTTCTTGGCCTTGCTTCCTTTCCACCTTGTCTCCTGCACACACAAAATGTCCAACTTCCTTCTTTCCATCATACCTGCTCACGATCTTGCTCTGCCAATTAATGGTCCCACAGTCAGTGTTCCTACCCTCAATTCTAAGCTCCTTCCCTTCCATCTTTCATGCTCTCTCCTAACACGCCTCTCCCCTTTCTTTTTCCTTCTCTGTTTTGGTGCAACAGTCGCATACTTTCTACCGGCACCCTGTTGACCAACAGTACCGGAGGCAGCCGTTGTTAACCTGGGCCCCGACTGATCTGGTATAGTATTCTTTTCAATCTGCATGTTAGATTTGGCACAGTTTTACATCAGAGGCCCTTCCTGATGCAACCCTCTCCAATTTATCCGGGCTTGGGACCAGCACAAAGAGTACGCTTATGCACCCCAATGGCTGGATTGCTGTGTTGCTAAATATTAGTTGAAAATTGATTAACTAATGGATTGGTGAACTTCAAGAAAAAAGAAAGAAAAGAAAATATTGTTTTTATGGTATCTGTATATCAATGGACAAGGTTGTTGTGTAGGATTTTGATGCATTCATCTCAAGTTCAACATAACATCCAACTGTTACATGGATCTAAAATGGGCTTAGCTTGAGTGAAATACCAATTCTACAAAGGAAAGGTAAGAGAGAATGTGTGTGTGTGTGTGTGTGTGTGTGTGTGTGTGTGTGTGTGTGTGTGTGTGTGTGTGTACACAGTTAGGCCCAGAAATATTTGGACAGTGACACAATCTTCATGATTTGGGCTCTGCATGCCACCACATTGGATTTGAAATGAAACAACTACAACAGAATTGAAGTGCAGACTTTAAGGTTTAATTCAAGGGGTTGAACAAAAATATATGATTAAACATGTAAGGAGCGATGCGATGAGACTCCAACCAGACACAGGGCACCAGGATGGATCAAGCAGGTCCGAGAAGCAGAAGAGGTCAGCATCTCGGTCCCAGCACCGACATGTAACTCAGAGGGACAGATTTGGGGGGGCGAGGGAGAGAAAAAACAGGTTGTTAGGTATGCCCAGTGTCACCTGAATAAGTGTAGGCAACAGGTGTCAATGTCTAAAAATAACACGAGTATTAAGTCTGTGTAGTAGGCTCGCAGCGACAAGAGTCCTGACATCAGGCATAATACACAACAATGGCATGTTAATATGGTTAAAAAATATCATGACTTGCTCTGGCTGGATGCTTGATTGGGTGATGGGAGCACACTCCTCAGCAATGAGACAGTTAGTGCAAGGACTACCTCTTGACTCCAAGGCAACACCAGGCATACAGACGACAGGGTATCCGGCGTTACAACAGCCTTGCTGCCAGACTAAGAATGGACTGGAGCCCATTAAACACCACCTTGCATGTAATGAAGCTAAAAGACAAAGCGTGTTCCTGTGGTTCATCCTCTGAAACTGTCGCCCACTATCTGCTACACTGTCCGCTCTACAACAACCAGCGTGAAGTCTTAGCCGCCACTGTTGAACAGTTCACACAAGATCGTCTGACCAAATCAGTTCGACTACAGGGGCTACCGGGCTGTGATAACTGAACAAACAAACAAGTATTTCAGGCACTTGAAACTTACATTTCTTCTACAAAACGATTTGATGTTTCTTCCAGTTAAGCCACCCCAGACCTCTCTTTATGTTTCAAACCAACTTCTAATTTAAACACCTGTTATTCAAAGTTCTGAGCTCAGATTGTGACCTCTGATCTCCCAAGGCTCTAAAATTGTATTAAGTCTATGTTACTTATTGTGAATATTGGGTTATGATGTCCATGTCTTTCTATGTAATCTATTGTGAAGTTTGGTTCCATAAGCATGTTTGATATGTGGCTTTTTTTTTTTTAAATGTATGTTTATGGCACCTGAAATCAGCGTCGCTGCCTGGGCTGTCCATTGTATTGTACTGTTGCAATTTAATAAAAGAAAAAGAAATGAGACAGTTGGAATTATAGATCAGAATGAGTGCAGGCAGATGCAGATGGGACCCTTAGGGCTGGCCAAGACAATTCAGTTACATTTCACCGGGTCTGGGACATGTGACAGAATGTCAGACGGCCAATTCTCTGCAGGCTACGAGAGCCAGTCGAGGTCTCCACCCTCTCCACCAAAAGAGTTCCTGTTGACTCCATGTAACTCAGAGGGACAGATTTGGGGGGAGAGGGGAGAGAGAGAGAGAGGGAGAGAAAACACAGGTTGTTAGGTATGCTCAATGTCACCTGAATAAGTAGGAACAGTATACATATTGCACTGAGTACAAGCAGGGACTCCGGCAACTAACTATGACAGCATAACTAAAAGGGGAGAGCTAGAAGGTAACACAGGCATGAGGGAGCCCCAGGACATAAAGTAGCCAGCCACTACACCATCAACAAACTCGAGTGAGCAAGCGAGTGGGGACTGACAGCATCCATACATCCCAGTTTACCAAAACACTCTATGTCTGAGGACCCTCCAGATCTACACCTTTACCTCATAAACACCATTAACAAAAGGCTTGACTAAACAGATATGTTTTCAGCCTAGACTTAAACGCTGAGACTGTGTCTGATTCCCGAAAATTACTTGGAAGGCTGTTCCATAACTGTGGGGCTTTGTAAGAAAAGGCTCTGCCCCCTGATGTAGCCTTCACTATACAAGGTACCAACAGATAGCCTGCACCTTTTGATCCAAGTAGGCGTGGCGGGTTATAGAGGAGCAGAAGTTCAATCAGGTACGGTGGTGCGAGACCATTTAGTGCTTTAAAGGTCAATAGTAGTATTTTATAATCAATACGAAATTTGATTGGGAGCCAGTGCAGTGTGGATAAGACAGGCGTGATGTGGTCATATTTTCTAGTTCTAGTAGTAAGGACTCTTGCTGCTGCATTTTGAACTAACTGGAGCTTGTTTATGCACTTATTGGAACATCCAGACAGTAAGGCATTTCAATAATCCATCCTGGAGGTAAAGAAAGCATGAACTAGTTTTTCCACATCATGTAGTGAGATTAAATTTCTTATCTTAGCAATATTTCTGAGATGAAAGAAAGCTATCCGGGTAATGTTATCAATGTGAGTTTCAAATGAAAGACTGGGGTCAATAATCACCCCGAGGTCTTTTACTGCTGCACATGAAGAAACAGAAAGGCCATCCAGAGTTACTGTGTAATCAGAAAACTTACTTCTAGCTGTATGTGGTCCTAGTACAAGTACTTCAGTCTTGTCAGAGTTAAGCAGAAGGAAATTAATAAGCATCCAGTGTCTAATGTCCTTTACACATTCCTCAATTCTATTAAGCTGGTGTCTCTCATCAGGTTTTGCAGAAACATACAACTGTGTGTCATCAGCATAACAGTGGAAACTAATACAATGTTTACGAATAATGCCACTCAGAGGTAACATATATAAAGAAAAAAGCAGTGGACCCAAGACAGAACCTTGTGGAACACCAAACTTTACCTCATTATGTCTAGAAATATCACCATTTATATCAACATACTGATAACGATCAGTTAAATAAGACTGAGCCAGGAGAGGGCCGTTCCCTTAACTCCCACAACATTTTCTAGTCTATCCAGAAGAATGGAATGATCAATGGTATCAAATGCTGCACAAAGGTCAAGCAACACAAGTAGCGAGACACAGCCCTGATCAGATGCCAACAGTAGGTCATTTACTACTTTAACCAAAGCTGTCTCTGTGCTATGATTAGGTCTAAATCCTGACTGATACATTTCATGAATGTTATTCTTATGTAAATATGAGCATAACTGCTGTGACACAGCTTTTTCAAGGATCTTGGAGATAAAGGGGAGGTTTGATATTGGCCTATAATTGGACAGCTGACAGGGATCAAGGTCAGGTTTTTTAATCAAGGGTTTGATAACTGCTAGTTTAAAGGATTTGGGTACATAGCCAATTGTGAGAGAAGAATTTATTATTTTTAGAAGCGGTTCAATTACTTCAGGTATTATCTGTTTGAATAGATGTGTAGGTAAGGGATCTAGTATGCAAGTTGAGACTTTTGATGCCGAGATTAATGAAAGTAATTCAGTTTCTTTAAGGGGAGTAAAACATTCTAATTGATGATCTGATACAGTTATATGGTTAACTACAAGGTCACTTACATTGTCTGACCTTAAATTAGTAGTTTGAATTTTTTGTCGGATATTCTCAATTTTGTCATTAAAAAAATTCATGAAATCGTTGCTATTACATACTGCAGGTGTGCATGCGTTGTATAGTGGACTTATTCCTGGTTAATTTTGCTACAGTATTAAATAGGAATCTAGAATTATTTTTGTTATCTTCTATTAGGGAGGAGAGATTTGTTGATCTCGCAGCACTAAGAGCTTTTCTATACTTCAGGAAGCTCTCCTTCCACGCTAATTTGAACACTACCAATTTTGTTTGACGCCATTTACATTCCAATTTTCGGGTGGTCTGTTTTAATGTGCGAGTGTCATCATTATACCAGGGTGCTAATTTTTTGTCTCTGACCATTTTCCTTTTAAGAGGAGCTACATTATCTAAAGTATGACAGAATGTTGACTCTAAGCATTCAGTTGCCTGATCAAGTTCTGCAGGGGCTGACAGTGACCCAATCAAAGTTGATAACTCTGGGAGATCGCTTATAAAGCTCTGTGCAGTAGTTGACGCAACTGTACATTTAATACAGTAGCGTGGTGAGGTGCATATATTATTACTCAGACATAGTTTGAATGAAATGAGATAACTTCAGACTGTGGAAGTATGACTATATTGTCTACATTTAACCTGAATGTTAGTATTAGATCGAGGGTGTGACCACTATTATGGGTCGGTCCTATGACATTCTGATTAATCCCTACTGAATCTAAAATGGACACAAACCCTGTTTTTAAAGGGTCTTCTGGGTTATCGAAGTGAATATTAAAATCTCCGACAACTAAAGCTTCGTCTAAGGAAATAACCAGATCTGAGATAAAATCTGCAAATTCAGAAAGAAACTCAGAATATGGCCCCGGGGGCCTGTAAATAATAAGCAATGGAATTAACTGGGTAGACTTATTTTTCGAGGCTACATACATTATATGAGTATGAAGAACTTCAAATGTATTAAATTTATAACCAGGTTTTTGTATTACACCTAGATAATCATTATAAATAACTGCAACACCTCCTCCTCTGCCACTTTGACGAGGCTGGTGTATATAACTGTATCCAGGAGGACTCGCTTCATTTAATGCTATATATTCATTTGGCTTAATCCATGTTTCAGTTAAACAAAGTACATTAAACTTCTGATCAGTAATGAGTTCATTAACCATTAGCGCTTTAGATGTAAGAGATCTAATATTTAATAGCCCCACCTTTAGATCAAAGGTGCTGGCAGCAGCTGTACAGTCAGTATGATCTAATTTTATATTGATTAGGTTACTGGAACAAACTCTCTGAAAATTTCTACATTTTTGTTTAGCTCAGGGAACAGACACAGTCTCAATGTAGTGGACCCTGAGTGACGACTCTGTGCAGCTAGCAGACAGTTGGTTTAGCCTGTTCGTCTGCTCCCTGGCCTTGGCAGGAATTAACAAGGCCTGTTCTGAGACTATGACCTATGCTGCAGGAAATGATTGGGATGGATACCGTCCCACCCTAACAGGCCAGCAGTGCCCTCAAAATTAGCCCAATTATCTATAAAGTCCACACTGTTTTCAAAGCACCACCTGGACAACCAGCAGTTCAGCGACCATAACCTGCTGTAAGCTATATCGCCACGCCGCATTGGGATGGGGCCAGAACATACTACAGCATTGGACATTGCCTTTGCTAATTTAAACACCTCTACAAAGTGGTAGACTCACCAGCCTGTCCAGTCATCCAGCATCCCTTCTCCTAATACTACCTCCCCAACATACCACAGCATAGAAAAGGACACTGGCCATGACAGACTGGTAGAACATAAGCAGGAGTTTGCTGCAGACATTGAAGGACCCCAGCTTCCTAAGAAAAAAAGCCTACTCTGTCCTTTCTTATAAAGTGCATCAGTGTTGGCAGATCAGTCCAGTTTATTGTCAAGGTGTACCCCCAGGTAAGTACTTACAATCTCCACAGTCACCCCATCAATAGTGACAGGCAACAGGGAAGAAACAGGCCTCCTGAAGTCCATCACAAAACTTTGGTTTTTGTGGTGTTCAGCTGCAGCTGGTTGGTCCTACACCATCCCACAAAGTCATCCACAAGGCTCCTGTACTCACCTTCCTGACCATCCTTAATACACCCCACAATAGCAGTGTCGTCAGAGAATTTCTGCAAGTGGCATGACTCAGAGTTGTACTTGAAGTCAGTGGTGTATAGGGTGAACAGTACAGGAGAAAGAACAGTTCCTTGTGGCACCCCGTGCTACTGACCACAGTCTCAGATGTAAGGTCCCCCAGCCTAACAAACTGGGGCCATTCGGTGACGTAATCTGTGATCCAAGACACCAGGCAAGTGTCCACTCCCATCTGCAGCAATTTATCCCTCAACAAGAGGGGCTGGATGGTATTGAAGGCGCTGGAGAAATCAAAAAACATGATTCTCACAGCACAGCCTCCTTTGTCCAAGTGAGAGTAGACTCTATGTAGCAGATACAAAACAGCATCCTCCACTCCAACATTCACCTGGTAAGCGAACTGTAGCGAGTCCAGTGCATGGCGAACCTGGGGTCTTAAGAGGTGGAGCAGCAGCTGTTCAAATGTCTTCATCAAGTGTGATGTAAGGGCAACAGGCCTGCAATCATTAAGTTCTTTAGGGTGATCCTTTTTGGGAACTGGAACCAGGCATGACGTTTTCCATAGTCAAATCAAGTTTATTTGTACAGCGCTTTTAACAATAAACATTGTCGCAAAGCAGCTTTACAGAATTTGAACGACTTAAAACATGAGCTAATTTTATCCCTAATCTATCCCCAATGAGCAAGCCTGTGGCGACGGTGGCAAGGAAAAACTCCCTCAGACGACATGAGGAAGAAACCTCGAGAGGAACCAGACTCAAAAGGGAACCCATCCTCATTTGGGCAACAACAGACAGCCTGACTATAATATTAACAGTTTTAACAGGTATAACCCTCAACTGTCCTCATGGGGCCGTCCTTCACAGGAGTGGGGCGATAAAACTCCGACCAGACACAGGGCACCAGGATGGATCAAGCAGGTCCGAGGGGCAGAAGAGGCCAGCATCTCAATCCCAGGATCAACATGTAACTCAGAGGGACAGATGGGGGGGGGAAGAGAGAGAGAGAAAGAAAACACGTTGTTAGGTATGCCCTACGTTTTCCATAGTAAGGGTACCTTACCCTGTTGCAGGCTAAAATTGAAGAGGTACTGAAGTGGTTCCCCCAATTCGACCGCACAGCTTCTGAGCAGTCTAGAGCAGACGCCATCCAGGCCCACAGCCCTAGACTTGAGCCTTCTGAGTTCTCTACTGACTTGCTCAGTGCTAAAAGTAGAGCTTGCAGGGAGGGGGGGTGCCGAGTTTAAAAGCAGAGGTACAGGGAAGGACATCCCTCTTTACATCCCTTGCTTCCCTGTTTCTCATCCTAGCTAGTCTGTACAGGTCTTTCTCTCCTTCTTTGGTCTCCAGTCTTTCGTACAACTCCTGGTATGCATCTGCTTTTGCCTTCACTACTGTTCTTTTTGCCTTCTGTCTCATCTCTCTGCATAACTGCCTGCTTTCCTCATCTCTCTGATCGTCCTGATTCTTCTTTGCTAACCTCTTTTATAATTTCCTGCACTTCTTTGTTCCACCACCATGTCTCCTTGTCTTCCTTCCTCCTTCCCGATAACCACCTTAGCCCCTTCCTTGCTGCCTCTCTTACTAGTAGTACTACTACTAGTAGTATCCCAATCTTCTGGCAGACTTACTTACTCTCTTACTAGTAGTAGATACTACTAGTAGTATCCCAATCTTCTGGCAGACTTCCATTACCACTCAATGCTTGTCTCATTTCTTCCCTAAACTCCTTCTGATGTTCAACCTCTTTTAGTTTCCACCACTTAATCTTCAGCTCCACTATTTCACACTTCCTCTTTTTCACTTTCAAGCTCATCCTGCACACGACCACTTGATGTTGTCTAGCTATACTCTCCCCTGCCATCACTTTCGAGTTTCCAATCTCCTTCAGGTTACCCCTTCTGCAGAGTATGTAGTCCACCTGTGTAGATCTTCCTCCACTCTTAAACATCACCCTGTGCTGCTCTTTCTTCTCAAAGTATGTATTGACTATTGCCAAATTCATCCTCTTTGAAAAATCAACCACCATTTACCCTTCCACATTTCTCTCTCTTACACCATATCTGCCCGTCATGTCCTCATCTCCTCTGTTTCCCTTGCCAACATGTCCGTTGAAATCTGCTCCTATCAGCACGTGCTCCTTCCTCAGTATACTTTCTACCACTTCATCCATCTTTTCCCAGAAAGACTCTTTCTCTTTATTCTTACATCCAACCTGTGGGGCATAAGCACACACAACATTGATTATCACTCCTTGAATCTCCAACTTCATGCTGATCACTCTGACACCCCCTTCACATCAATCACATTGTTGACCAACTCTCCCCTCCAAACAATACCAACACCATTTCTCTTTCCATCGACTCCATAATAAAACAACTTGCATCCACCTCCAATGTTCTTGGCCTTGCTTCCTTTCCACCTTGTCTCCTGCACACACAAAATGTCCAACTTCCTTCTTTCCATCATACCTGCTCACGATCTTGCTCTGCCAATTAATGGTCCCACAGTCAGTGTTCCTACCCTCAATTCTAAGCTCCTTCCCTTCCATCTTTCATGCTCTCTCCTAACACGCCTCTCCCCTTTCTTTTTCCTTCTCTGTTTTGGTGCAACAGTCGCATACTTTCTACCGGCACCCTGTTGACCAACAGTACCGGAGGCAGCCGTTGTTAACCTGGGCCCCGACTGATCTGGTATAGTATTCTTTTCAATCTGCATGTTAGATTTGGCACAGTTTTACATCAGAGGCCCTTCCTGATGCAACCCTCTCCAATTTATCCGGGCTTGGGACCAGCACAAAGAGTACGCTTATGCACCCCAATGGCTGGATTGCTGTGTTGCTAAATATTAGTTGAAAATTGATTAACTAATGGATTGGTGAACTTCAAGAAAAAAGAAAGAAAAGAAAATATTGTTTTTATGGTATCTGTATATCAATGGACAAGGTTGTTGTGTAGGATTTTGATGCATTCATCTCAAGTTCAACATAACATCCAACTGTTACATGGATCTAAAATGGGCTTAGCTTGAGTGAAATACCAATTCTACAAAGGAAAGGTAAGAGAGAATGTGTGTGTGTGTGTGTGTGTGTGTGTGTGTGTGTGTGTGTGTGTACACAGTTAGGCCCAGAAATATTTGGACAGTGACACAATCTTCATGATTTGGGCTCTGCATGCCACCACATTGGATTTGAAATGAAACAACTACAACAGAATTGAAGTGCAGACTTTAAGGTTTAATTCAAGGGGTTGAACAAAAATATATGATTAAACATGTAAGGCAAGGCAAGTTTATTTATATAGCACATTTCATACACAATGGCAGTTCAATGTGCTTTACAGAAGTAAAAACAAAAACAGTAAACAATAGAGAAATAAAATTACATAAAATAATTTTATTTTTATTCTAAAACAATTAATTAAAAGAATTAAAAGAATTAAAAGAAAATAATAAGAATTAAACAATAGTAGAAATAAAGTAATAAAATAAAGTAGAAATAGGAGGAGAAAAAAAAGAAACCAGCAGAATAGAATAAAGAATAAAATAGAATAAAGTTAAAATTAAAGTAAATTTAAAACATGCAGAGAAAGTAAAAATTATTTAAAAAAAAAGAAGACAATATTAATTATTTAACAGAAAGCATCTGAAAACAGCTTGGTCTTTAACCTAGATTTAAAACTGCCAACAGCAGGAGCATTTTTAATGTCCTCTGGCAGTTGGTTCCATAGCTGTACTGCATAGTAGCTAAAAGCTGCTTCACCATACTTTGTTTTAACAACTGGTTTTAATAGTAAATTTTTCTGTTTTGATCTGGTAGATCTGATTGGGTTAGGCCGCTGCAACATATCAGAGAGGTAATTGGGCCCTGTACCATTTAGAGATTTGTACACCAGCAGCAATAATTTAAAGTCAATTCTGTAGCTTACTGGAAGCCAGTGAATTGGAACCTTAGAATTGGAGTAATGTGCTCTGTTCTTTTTGTTCGTGTGAGAACCCTAGCCGCTGCATTTTGAACCAGCTGAAGTCGTTTGATGGTCTTTTTTGGCAGGCCTGTGAAAAGGCCATTGCAGTAATCAACCCTACTAGAGATGAAGGCATGTATTAGTTTTTCCAGATCATTTTTTTACATAAGTCCTCTTAGTTTGGAAATGTTTTTTAGGTGATAAAATGCCGTTTTAGTGATTGCTTTCATGTGACTGTCAAAGTTTAGCTCGCTGTCAATGAAAACACCAAGATTTTTAACCATTTCTTTAGTTTTCATCCCTTTTGTGTCAAGAATAGTGGTAATCTTGAGTCTTTCATCTTTTTTCCAAATAGAATTACTTCTGTTTTATCTGTGTTCAGCTGAAGAAAATTTTGTGACATCCAGCTATTGATTTGATCGATACACTGGTAAAGACATTCAAGGGGGGCATAATCATTAGGTGATAGAGCGAAATAAATTTGGGTGTCATCTGCATAGCAGTGATACAAAATTGAATTTTTATTGATAATTTGCCCAAGTGGGAGCATATAAAGATTGAAAAGTAATGGTCCAAGAATCGACCCCTGGGGGACACCACAGGTCAAGGACATTGACGTTGAGGAACAATTTCCCAGGGTAACAGAGAAGCTTCTATCTTTTAAGTATGAATTTAACCAATTGATAACTTTACCAGTCAATCCAACCCAGTGTTCAAGTCGATATAGCAGTATGTTGTGATCAATAGTATCAAAAGCTGCACTGAGGTCCAGAAATACCAGGACCGATGTTTTGCCTGCATCAGTATTAAGACGTATGTCATTTATAACTTTAATCAGCACTGTTTCAGTGCTATGATTGGCATGAAATCCTGAATGAAAATTATCAAAACGGCTGTTTGCTATCAAGAAGGCAGTTAATTGATTGAAGACAATTTTTTCAAGGATTTTCCCAATGAATAATAATTTGATATTGGCCTGTAGTTATTTAATACTGAAGGATCCAGATTATTTTTTTAAGAAGGGGCTTTACAACGGCTTTTTTTAGGGACACAGGAACAACGCCAGTCTCCAGGGATGTATTTATAATTTGAAGCACATCTGTAATTATAAGATGAAGAACAGACTTAAAAAAGTTGGTGGGCAGAATGTCCAATTCGGATGTTGAGGAACTGAGATTTTGTACAGTTTTTTCAAGAGTCTCATAATCAATTAAACAAAATTCTGACATTGTGTTGAAGTTATCTATCTGTGTCATTGGTGATTGCAGTTTTTCAATTTTTTGCAACTGAGATATATTATGAGGAATATTCTGCCGTATTTTATCAATTTTACCTTTGAAAAAGGATGCAAACTCATTGCATTTATTAACTGAGAGAAGTTCAGGTGCTAATTGTGGTGGGGGATTAGTTAGCTTCTCTACTGTTGAAAATAGCACACGGGCATTGTTCATATTCCTGCTGATGATGTTGGAGAAGAAAGACTGTCTTGCTTTACGAATTTCATAATTATAATTACAAAGCGGGGTGGCACGGTGGTGTAATGGTTAGCGCTGTCGCCTCACAGCAAGAAGGTCCTGGGTTCGAGCCCCGGGGCCGGTGAGGGCCTTTCTGTGTGGAGTTTGCATGTTGTCCGCGTGGGTTTCCTCCGGGTGCTCCGGTTTCCCCCACAGTCCAAAGACATGCAGGTTAGGTTAACTGGTGACTCTAAATTGACCGTAGGTGTGAATGTGAGTGTGAATGGTTGTCTGTGTCTATGTGTCAGCCCTGTGATGACCTGGCGACTTGTCCAGGGTGTACCCCGCCTTTCGCCCGTAGTCAGCTGGGATAGGCTCCAGCTTGCCTGCGACCCTGTAGAAGGATAAAGCGGCTTGAGATAATGAGATGATGAGATGAGATAATTACAAAGCATCTCCTTATGGATTTGATAATGAATGTGAAGTTTAGATTTGCGCCATTTTCTTTCAGTCTTTCTACATTCTCTCTTTAGCAGTTTAACAGCCGGGTACTGCTTCCATGGTGCTTTCTGCTTATCATTGACTCTTTTGATTTTGAATGGAGCAATATCATCCATAATTTGGGTCATATTTAAATTTAAAAATTCCAGTAAATCATCTACATTTTGGTTGATTTCTGCGAGAGAGCTTGATCAAAGAGAGCACATGTGTTGTCTTTTATGACTCTCCTACCTATAGTCGTTGAGCTATTCTGAATGTGAGGAGACATAGAAACATCAAAGAAAACACAGAAATGATCGGATAAGGCCAGGTCAACAACAGTATTAGAAACAGTAAGACCCTTTGTGATAACGAGGTCAAGAGTATGACCACGAGAGTGGGTCGGCCCCTGTACATGTTGTACTAGGTTGAAGTTGTCGATAATTGCAAGTAGTTCTTTGGCATAAATGTTATCAGTATTATCTACATGCAAGTTAAAATCCCCAGATATAATAAGACAATCAAACTCTAAGCAAATGACTGATAACAGTTCACCAAACTCTTCAAGAAAGACTTTGGCTGAATGTCTCGGAGGCCTATAAATAGTTAATAATAATTTGTTAGGAGAGCATGTAACAAGTGCACATAAGTGTTCAAAGGACATAAAATCACCAAGTGAGGATTGTTTACATTGAAAAGAGACTTTGAATATATTTGCGATCCCTCCACCTTTCCCTTGTCGGGTAACATTCAAAAAATTAAAATTTGTAGGAACTGTAGCTATTTTTATACAAAATGCTCCTCATTTCAGGGGCTCAAAAGTAATTGGACAAATAAACATATCCCTAAGTAAAATGTTACTTTTCAATATTTTGTTGAGAATCCTTTGCAGGCAATGACTGCCTGAAGTCTGGAACCCATGGACATCACCAAACGCTGAGTTTCCTCCTTTGTGATGCTTTGCCAGGCCTTTACTGCAGCTGTCTTCAGTTGTTCAAATCAAATCAAATCAAGTTTATTTGTACAGCGCTTTTAACAATAAACATTGTCGCAAAGCAGCTTTACAGAATTTGAACGACTTAAAACATGAGCTAATTTTATCCCTAATCTATCCCCAATGAGCAAGCCTGTGGCGACGGTGGCAAGGAAAAACTCCCTCAGACGACATGAGGAAGAAACCTCGAGAGGAACCAGACTCAAAAGGGAACCCATCCTCATTTGGGCAACAACAGACAGCCTGACTATAATATTAACAGTTTTAACAGGTATAACCCTCAACTGTCCTCATGGGGCCGTCCTTCACAGGAGTGGGGCGATAAAACTCCGACCAGACACAGGGCACCAGGATGGATCAAGCAGGTCCGAGGGGCAGAAGAGGCCAGCATCTCAATCCCAGGATCAACATGTAACTCAGAGGGACAGATGGGGGGGGGAAGAGAGAGAGAGAAAGAAAACACGTTGTTGCTTGTTTGTGGGTCTTTCTGCCTTAAGTTTTGTCTTGAGCAAGTGAAATGCATGCTCGATTGGGTTGAGATCTGGTGATTGACTCGGCCATTGCAGAATATTCCACTTCATTGCTTTAAAAAACTCCTGGGTTGCTTTTGCAGTATGTTTTGGATCATTGTCCGTCTGTACTGTGAAGCGCCGTCCAATCAACTTTGCTGCATTTGGCTGAATCTGAGCAGAAAGTATATCCCTATACACTTCAGAATTCATCCGGCTGCTTCTGTCTTTTGTCACATCATCAATAAACACAAGTGACCCTGTGCCATTGGAAGCCATGCATGCCCATGCCATCACACTGCCTCCACCATGTTTTACAGAAGATGTGGTGTGCTTTGGATCATGAGCTGTTCTAATTCTTCTCCAAACTTTCTTCTTCCCATCATTCTGGTACAGGTTGATCTTAGTCTCATCTGTCCAAAGAATGCTGTTCCAGAACTGGGCTGGCTTCTTCAGGTGTTTTTTGGCAAAGTCAATTCTGGCCTTTCTATTTTTGAGGCTGATTAATGGTTTGCACCTTGTGGTGAATCCTTTGTATTTACTCTCATGAAGTCTTCTCTTTATGGTAGACTTAGATACTGATACACCTACTTCCTGGAGAGTGTTCTTCACTTGAGTGGATGTTGTGAAGGGGTTTTTCTTCACCATGGAAAGGATTCTGCGATCATCCACCACTGTTGTCTTCCATGGACGTCCAGGCCTTTTTGAGTTCCTAAGCTCACCAGTGCACTCTTTTTTTTTTTCTCAGAATGTACCAAACTGTTGATTTGGCCACTCCTAACATTTCTGCTATCTCTCTGATGGATTTCTTCTTTTTTTTCAGCCTCAGAATGGTCTGTTTCACGTCCATTGAGAGCTCCATTGACTGCATGTTGTGTGTTCACAGCAACAGCTTCCAAATGCAAACGCCACACCTGGAATCAACTCCAGACCTTTTAACTTCTTAATTGATGACAGGTTAACGAGGGAAGAGCCCATGCAGCCTTGTTTTTTTTTTTTTTTTGCAGCCTTCTGAGTCAATTGTCCAACTACTTTTGGTCCCTTGAAAAAGAGGCGGTTACGTATTAAAGAGCTGTAATTCCTCAACCCTTGCTCCAAATTGGATGTGAATACTCTCAAATTACAGCTGAGAGTCTGCACTTTAAGCCGATATTGATTATATAATTGTATCCTGAATATGTTTTCATAAACAGCTAAAATAACAAAACTTGTGTCACTGTCCAAATATTTTGGGGCCTAACTGTATATATGTGTGTGTGTGTGTGTGTGTGTGTGTATCAGGGCTTTACATTAGCACCCGCCCACCCGCCAAATGTGGGTAAAATTCAGCTTTGGTGGGTAATAACTTTAGTCTCACTAGCCACTTTGGCGGGTGGTTTATTCTGTGGTATACAATATATTTTAATTGTAGTTTTCTCTGAAGGCATCTGATATAATAAACACATTGCAATGTAATAGTACACGCCTACAACTCCCATGAGCACCTGCATAAACATTCTGACAACATGTTAGAATTGTTTAGAACATTCGTTAACATCTCAGATAAAATCAGTGATGCGGTAACCTGCGGTTAATGAACGAAGCAACAAAGTTGCTGACGACTGACAAGCGCACTATGTGGCAGCATATAGCTGGAGTTTCAAACCCTGCTGCTCAGGAAAAAAGGGGCAGAGATGAACAGGGCTGGAGCAGCATTTTAAAATCACTGAGGTCCGTGATGCGCAAAGCGCGCGCCGAAAAATCTCATCTCATCTCATTATCTGTAGCCGCTTTATCCTGTTCTACAGGGTCGCAGGCAAGCTGGAGCCTATCCCAGCTGACTACGGGCGAAAGGCGGGGTACACCCTGGACAAGTCGCCAGGTCATCACAGGGCTGACACATAGACACAGACAACCATTCACACTCACATTCACATCTACGGTCAATTTAGAGTCACGAGTTAACCTAACCTGCATGTCTTTGGACTGTGGGGGAAACCGGAGCACCCGGAGGAAACCCACATGGACACGGGGAGAACATGCAAACTCTGCACAGAAAGGCCCTCGCCGACCACGGGGCTCGAACCCGGACCTTCTTGCTGTGAGGTGACAGCGCTAACCACTACACCACCGTGCCGCCCGCACCAAAAAATTTTCTACATATTTAAATGAGGGGGTGAATTACACATCACACTAGAGATCTATTCCTGAAATTACTTTTAATGGTGTTTGAACTGAATATCATCAGTTTTGAAAAAAAATCATGTATGTGGCAAGAGTAAGAATAATTTAAGCTTGTTTAATGGTTTGATATGGCCCAAGCAATGAGGACAAAAGATCCCCTAACCATGTAGCCTATGGAACTACTGTAATACCCCGTTTACACGGAGCTGGATATCTATGAAGACGCATATTTATTTATGTGGTTGCACCTCTCATTTACATGTAAACGGAGGTTTCAGTCACTGAAAATGGATATCTTTGAAAACTCCAGTCAAAGTGGAGATTTCTGAAAACTCCATTTTCATGCGTGCGTGTAAATAGTGGAAAACGGAGTTTTAGGTTTTCCCAACATCACGATATGCGTCACAGAACAATATTTGTGTCAGGTGCTCAATATTTTGGTTTGATGGTCTCATGGATGCAACACGGGTGGTCGTCCCATTTACGT